>NW_018406436.1:1048330-1110236 GCF_002113885.1 Mizuhopecten yessoensis
ATTTCCCCAGATTTGGGACTTCTGAAAACCATGGTTACCACATCAAAAAACACCAAAATATGCAAAAAATCATGATTTTTAACCCAGAATTTGACCCCCGCAAGTAGAATTGTTTTTCTTAAAACCTGTCTGAAATTAAATATCGCCTACTCGGTAACAGAAATACTCACGTTTTAGCATAGGTCATTCCGGTGGATTTTTCACAATATTTACACATGTGCTGAGTACAAAAATAGACTACCTGAAAAGCTAGCTTTTGTTGTGTAGACACAGATTCGTAAATGCCCAAAATTGTAGTCTCAAACCAAATTCGACTTTTCTTTTTTTTAAATTATGAAGCCCACATAGTCCACTTCATCATGTATATGCCAATTTTAGTGCTGATTTTTTTTTTAAATTTTGATACATGTTATATTACAGGGGTTATTCATTGTATAAAAATATCACCCATGGCCACCGTACACTACTGTACTCTGCTACCCTAAGCTATGTCTCCTAGGAAGGCAGCTTACTTAAGTCTTTTTATAGATACATGTTTTTTTTTGTTACTGATTTCGAGACTGTGAAATAAATCTTAAACAAATTTTCATAAGGCCTACATCATTTTATGAAATTCTTCAAGTCATCCCAAGGTGACTTAAACAAATCTCAAATCTAATAAAAAGTACATTGAAAAGAAAATACTTCATCCGTGAGTGGTAGCACACACTGTCAACCATGATACAATCCAGGAATACGATGTTTGAACTAAGCAAGTTTTTCTTAGAAGTTGTACATAGAATCATATATTTAGATAATTTTGCTGGGACAATTCTGCCAATGTAATAAACTGATGAAAGAATTATAAAAAATGATCCAGATATTTCATTTACAATCTTGTAATTGGCTAAACAAATTTAGGTAAATTGCACTACTGCACAAGTTAAAATCACAAAGAAAAGCTCAACATCACTGTAGTTTACTCAACAAGGAGTAGTCTCCCATGTATAGAGAAGATGTAGCAATTGAAAAGTTTTTCTGTGTAGAGTTACTTCCCTTAGTTTCATCTTTCATTTTAATACTGAGCTGCATTTGATGGTGTAGGATCAGCAGTAGATCAGAGTTTGACCCCTAGAAATCTTTTTGTTGTTGTTTTATTTTTACTTCAAGATACACCAATTTAGATCTGTAAAAATGTAAATTTGGTATTCTTATGTTGAGCAGAATGTATTCGTAATGGAGTTTAAACATGACAGATGATAGCCTTTGAAACACCTTTTTCAATTGGGCTTACTTATAGATTACTCTAGAGAAGTACCAAATCTATTCACAAACATTTATCTAAAATATTTTACTTTATCCAGTACATTATTAGAACCAAAGTCCAACAATAAAGGTTCCACTACATATGTACACAACACTGATGATTACTACAACTACAGACATCTGTAAAGGTTACAATATATATAATGGAGACTGTGATTATTAAGGTTTCACTCAACAGTGGCTATGAGAAGAACCCCTACCAATCTATGAAGGTTCCACTGCACATGGACTTAAAACCATTATCAAAAGCAATGAATCACTGTTAGAGTCAAAACAGGTCTTCTGACAGGAAGTGCAAACTCAAATTCTTTTTATTGCGACATGAAAAATATTCACATCTAATACACAGTGTACATGCTGAAAACTCTAAACCGAACCTAGCGAGCTAATTGAAAACAAATTAACTTTCCTCCATCATGTGTCAGTCGTCAGCCTTGGAAATTGAAGTAAACAAAACCATAACTAAGATGATGGTCAGAGCCTTTCACAGATTAGCGCGGTAAACTGAAATGAATGGCTATTTAGCATTTGGTAAATTTAGCACATTTTCAACATAAAGTGTTGGTAAACTTCGAAGTGTGAAAAATGGTATTTTCTGATCCCAGAAATATACTGCAGAATCTTTTCTTATTCAAATCATACATGGAATTCACTGAAGAAGTCTGATATGATCTGTATCTGATGCTAGGTAGCGGGTTCCATGCTCTGTATCTGACGCTAGGTAGCGGGTCCCATGCTCTGTATCTGATGCTAGGTAGCGGGTCCCATGCTCTGTATCTGATGCTAGGTAGCGGGTCCCATGCTCTGTATCTGATGCTAGGTAGCGGGTCCCATGCTCTGTATCTGATGCTAGGTAGCGGGTCCCATGCTCTGTATCTGATGCTAGGTAGCGGGTCCCATGCTCTGTATCTGATGCTAGGTAGCGGGTCCCATGCTCTGTATCTGATGCTAGGTAGCGGGTCCCATGCTCTGTATCTGATGCTAGGTAGCGGGTCCCATGCTCTGTATCTGATGCTAGGTAGCAGGTCCCATGCTCTGTATCTGATGCTAGGTAGCAGGTCCCATGCTCTGTATCTGATGCTAGGTAGCAGGTCCCAGACTGTTGCGACTTAGCACTAGACAACTTGGGAAGATAACATTATGTATTACACTTTATATCTGTCTATTTGGTTGCTATCTGTGGTATAAGTTAAGGCAGCCTGCAGACAATTTGGAAAATAAACTTTCATTAGTGCTGGGTGTATACCTCCAGGTACTCGTAATGAGGAATGTTACAGACATCACAAAACTGAATGCCAACTAGAAAGATTTATAAATATTATATCCATTATCAAGAAAATACAACCTAGTATTTATTTCATCGAAATATGAACATTTATCATATTGCTAGAAGAAAAACAATTCAGCACATTTACAAACTCATTGTGGGAGCTTGACTGAGGGTTTTAAATGAAACTTATGACTTAATGTAATACAGGAGATCAATTTTAAATCCTTTGATTAGACATTGCATGTATGGTAACAAGAGGCCAACATGGCCTGCATCGCCCACCTGTTTTTATTCACTATCTGAATTAGAAAAAAAGGTCAATAAGTCTCAGCCAATGGGAGTCTATGATGATGACCATTTTGGATTTCTTACTCACCAAAACAGTTACAATAAAAACACTTTCTGCAGAACCTTAAAATATAAGACTGTCATGCATGTGTGCATGTTTTAAGGATCTACATCCCGCTACCAAAAACTAGTTAAGTGTCGCAATTTTTTTCCTGGGGTGCCTATATACCTTTGGTAAATCATTTCTGAAAATAAAATCATACCTTGCAGGACTTTTATTAGACAAGAGCTGTTGGAGAACAGCCTAGCTCGCCTATTGGTGATATACGTTGTAAGACTTTTATTAGACAAGAGCTGTTGGAGAACAGCCTAGCTCGCCTATTGGTGATATACGTTGGAAGACTTTTATTAGACAAGAGCTGTTGGAGAACAGCCTAGCTCGCCTATTGGTGATATACGTTGTAAGACTTTTATTAGACAAGAGCTGTTGGAGAACAGCCTAGCTCGCCTATTGGTGATATACGTTGTAAGACTTTTATTAGACAAGAGCTGTTGGAGAACAGCCTAGCTCGCCTATTGGTGATATACGTTGTAAGACTTTTATTAGACAAGAGCTGTTGGAGAACAGCCTAGCTCGCCTATTGGTGATATACGTTGTAAGACTTTTATTAGACAAGAGCTGTTGGAGAACAGCCTAGCTCGCCTATTGGTGATATACGTTGTAAGACTTTTATTAGACAAGAGCTGTTGGAGAACAGCCTAGCTCGCCTATTGGTGATATACGTTGTAAGACTTTTATTAGACAAGAGCTGTTGGAGAACAGCCTAGCTCGCCTATTGGTGATATACGTTGTAAGACTTTTATTAGACAAGAGCTGTTGGAGAACAGCCTAGCTCGCCTATTGGTGATATACGTTGTAAGACTTTTATTAGACAAGAGCTGTTGGAGAACAGCCTAGCTCGCCTATTGGTGATATACGTTGTAAGACTTTTATTAGACAAGAGCTGTTGGAGAACAGCCTAGCTCGCCTATTGGTGATATACGTTGTAAGACTTTTATTAGACAAGAGCTGTTGGAGAACAGCCTAGCTCGCCTATTGGTGATATACGTTGTAAGACTTTTATTAGACAAGAGCTGTTGGAGAACAGCCTAGCTCGCCTATTGGTGATATACGTTGTAAGACTTTTATTAGACAAGAGCTGTTGGAGAACAGCCTAGCTCGCCTATTGGTGATATACGTTGTAAGACTTTTATTAGACAAGAGCTGTTGGAGAACAGCCTAGCTCGCCTATTGGTGATATACGTTGTAAGACTTTTATTAGACAAGAGCTGTTGGAGAACAGCCTAGCTCGCCTATTGGTGATATACGTTGTAAGACTTTTATTAGACAAGAGCTGTTGGAGAACAGCCTAGCTCGCCTATTGGTGATATACGTTGTAAGACTTTTATTAGACAAGAGCTGTTGGAGAACAGCCTAGCTCGCCTATTGGTGATATACGTTGTAAGACTTTTATTAGACAAGAGCTGTTGGAGAACAGCCTAGCTCGCCTATTGGTGATATACGTTGTAAGACTTTTATTAGACAAGAGCTGTTGGAGAACAGCCTAGCTCGCCTATTGGTGATATACGTTGTAAGACTTTTATTAGACAAGAGCTGTTGGAGAACAGCCTAGCTCGCCTATTGGTGATATACGTTGTAAGACTTTTATTAGACAAGAGCTGTTGGAGAACAGCCTAGCTCGCCTATTGGTGATATACGTTGTAAGACTTTTATTAGACAAGAGCTGTTGGAGAACAGCCTAGCTCGCCTATTGGTGATATACGTTGTAAGACTTTTATTAGACAAGAGCTGTTGGAGAACAGCCTAGCTCGCCTATTGGTGATATACGTTGTAAGACTTTTATTAGACAAGAGCTGTTGGAGAACAGCCTAGCTCGCCTATTGGTGATATACGTTGTAAGACTTTTATTAGACAAGAGCTGTTGGAGAACAGCCTAGCTCGCCTATTGGTGATATACGTTGTAAGACTTTTATTAGACAAGAGCTGTTGGAGAACAGCCTAGCTCGCCTATTGGTGATATACGTTGTAAGACTTTTATTAGACAAGAGCTGTTGGAGAACAGCCTAGCTCGCCTATTGGTGATATACGTTGTAAGACTTTTATTAGACAAGAGCTGTTGGAGAACAGCCTAGCTCGCCTATTGGTGATATACGTTGTAAGACTTTTATTAGACAAGAGCTGTTGGAGAACAGCCTAGCTCGCCTATTGGTGATATACGTTGTAAGACTTTTATTAGACAAGAGCTGTTGGAGAACAGCCTAGCTCGCCTATTGGTGATATACGTTGTAAGACTTTTATTAGACAAGAGCTGTTGGAGAACAGCCTAGCTCGCCTATTGGTGATATACGTTGTAAGACTTTTATTAGACAAGAGCTGTTGGAGAACAGCCTAGCTCGCCTATTGGTGATATACGTTGTAAGACTTTTATTAGACAAGAGCTGTTGGAGAACAGCCTAGCTCGCCTATTGGTGATATACGTTGTAAGACTTTTATTAGACAAGAGCTGTTGGAGAACAGCCTAGCTCGCCTATTGGTGATATACGTTGTAAGACTTTTATTAGACAAGAGCTGTTGGAGAACAGCCTAGCTCGCCTATTGGTGATATACGTTGTAAGACTTTTATTAGACAAGAGCTGTTGGAGAACAGCCTAGCTCGCCTATTGGTGATATACGTTGTAAGACTTTTATTAGACAAGAGCTGTTGGAGAACAGCCTAGCTCGCCTATTGGTGATATACGTTGTAAGACTTTTATTAGACAAGAGCTGTTGGAGAACAGCCTAGCTCGCCTATTGGTGATATACGTTGTAAGACTTTTATTAGACAAGAGCTGTTGGAGAACAGCCTAGCTCGCCTATTGGTGATATACGTTGTAAGACTTTTATTAGACAAGAGCTGTTGGAGAACAGCCTAGCTCGCCTATTGGTGATATACGTTGTAAGACTTTTATTAGACAAGAGCTGTTGGAGAACAGCCTAGCTCGCCTATTGGTGATATACGTTGTAAGACTTTTATTAGACAAGAGCTGTTGGAGAACAGCCTAGCTCGCCTATTGGTGATATACGTTGTAAGACTTTTATTAGACAAGAGCTGTTGGAGAACAGCCTAGCTCGCCTATTGGTGATATACGTTGTAAGACTTTTATTAGACAAGAGCTGTTGGAGAACAGCCTAGCTCGCCTATTGGTGATATACGTTGTAAGACTTTTATTAGACAAGAGCTGTTGGAGAACAGCCTAGCTCGCCTATTGGTGATATACGTTGTAAGACTTTTATTAGACAAGAGCTGTTGGAGAACAGCCTAGCTCGCCTATTGGTGATATACGTTGTAAGACTTTTATTAGACAAGAGCTGTTGGAGAACAGCCTAGCTCGCCTATTGGTGATATACGTTGTAAGACTTTTATTAGACAAGAGCTGTTGGAGAACAGCCTAGCTCGCCTATTGGTGATATACGTTGTAAGACTTTTATTAGACAAGAGCTGTTGGAGAACAGCCTAGCTCGCCTATTGGTGATATACGTTGTAAGACTTTTATTAGACAAGAGCTGTTGGAGAACAGCCTAGCTCGCCTATTGGTGATATACGTTGTAAGACTTTTATTAGACAAGAGCTGTTGGAGAACAGCCTAGCTCGCCTATTGGTGATATACGTTGTAAGACTTTTATTAGACAAGAGCTGTTGGAGAACAGCCTAGCTCGCCTATTGGTGATATACGTTGTAAGACTTTTATTAGACAAGAGCTGTTGGAGAACAGCCTAGCTCGCCTATTGGTGATATACGTTGTAAGACTTTTATTAGACAAGAGCTGTTGGAGAACAGCCTAGCTCGCCTATTGGTGATATACGTTGTAAGAGAGCAAATAACAACAGAAACAAATGTACAGTAAAACCTCGATATAATGCCTGTCATTTCATTTGCCATCTCACTTACCGCCAACATATTTTCTGGTCCCTGAATTATTTTTTTCTTAAGAATTCCTTATACGTTTCCCTCAATTCACTCAATTCAAAATATGATAACAAGTACGTCTTCTGAGTGGAAAAATTCAGCGGGGGTAGACCAAGGTTCCAACACTGGACTGTTCTACTATCACTCTATAACCAGTTGAGCTACCTTGTCAATAGAAACAAACCGAACTGTGCGACAGTTATACTAAAATGGAAATTAAGGGGGAGGTTACTGTATATACGAAAAACCACAGAGAAGTGGGACAGGGATCCTTAAGATGGTCGATTACTTGAAATGACTTGGTCACTGGCCTTGTTTATGGCTAATACTGTCATCAATTAAAGTTTCATTCCAGAATATCTATAAGAGTTACATCCCTTAGAACAACTAAAGACGTTCATGTGGAAAATATTTTGGTAAGATAACTGAGCTCTGAAAAATGAAATGTCAGATACGATGTCAGAAAGTCATCTGATTGTAAACATCAGTTTACAAGTATGTGGAAGATTGGTGTGGATGAATATTATCTTAGTATGAATAACATACAAGACAGTTAAGTGATCCGTGACGGGCTTAGCCAACCTCATATCTATCGACACTAAACGATGAGATTGGAGACTGGCCATGTTGCTGTTTCAATTTTCATTTTATCTCAATTGAGATTGTTCTGTATGATTATTTTGGAATTTTGCCATCATTCATGAGTCACTGACCTTCCAAAAATCAGATAATTTTTCATAATTATAATCAGATGACAGCATTTTTGGCCTTACTCACCCAGAAAGTTTATTTTGGTTATGAATTTAAGCTTTGTTTCATATATGCAACAACACATGGACCGTAGTATTTATTACATATAGACTAGGACACAAAAACTTATTGTCAGCAAACTGAAACATATGAACTCTTAAAAGAGAAGGCTGAGACATAAAAACTCTTATTAGAAAGGGCTGAGACGTTAAAACCCTTATTAGACAAGGCTAAGACATAGAAACACTTATTAGAGCAGGTTAAGACATAGAAACTCTTATTAGAGCTGTCTGAGACATGTAAACTCTTATTAGAGCAGGCTAAGACATAGAAACTCTTTTTAGAGCAGGCCGTGATACAGAAACTGTTACTGAAGCAACCTCAAACTTTTATGGCTGCAGACTGGCATAGCAACTCTTATTGGAGCAGGTTGAGAAATAAAAAAAAACTTATCAGAGCAGGCTGAGACACAAGAAGTCTTATTGGATCAGGCTGAGACACAATAAGTCTTATTGGATCCGGCTGAGGCACCAAAACTTTAACTGGAGCAGATTGAAATAAAGAAACTCTGATGATGAACAGACACAGACAAAGGAACTGTTTTGGTGGGCTGAGGACCACATCAATACTCCAAACAATTGAACATCTTGCAAATTATTGAAACCATCAACTAACCAATTTTAATTGGCAAATCACACATACAACCTTATGAAACAAGCAGTTAATTTTAATATGTCAGCTTGATTTTGATCAAAACAGAAGATGAAAAATGAAATGAAAAGTGTTTTAGATTTTAGTTATTCCGCATACCACTATACTGAAGGACAATGAACTATTCAATTTTTGAGGTATTGGCATCAAAATTTATATTGATGAGTTTTATCTTTAATTGTAAAAAGGACATATTAAACCAATTACATGCATTTGATATCAGATAAGCCACTTATGGATGAGATTTCTTATTGACTCTGGCACTTGATACCAGTGGTCTGAGTCATTGACCTCAAACCTATAGTGTGTCACTGACCCCTAGCACCAAGTCATTGATCATTCTATTAATCCCACATCTCTACCGAAAATAATGAGTCAAGCCATATCTGTTCTACCTCTGGTCCATTCAGCTCAGAAAACAAAGACATTGTCCGGTTACTTGTTGACATAACCCTACATAATACTGTAGTCATTAATTAGTAGACAGAGTACAGGTTACTGATTGTTTTTTCGTGTAAATAGTGCGAACTCTCTAAAGTCTTGACAATAGAATTCCTCGCTGTCTAGTAAGAGTTCTACGTCCTCATTAAAAGTTGCTTAATTGGACTAAACCCTTGAAAAATCTTTAATTTGTAAGCAAATGTTAGATTTACCAGCCATTCTGCATAGAGAAATTCCAACAGTGGATAAAAATCACTGCAAATAAGAAATTGGATAGAAAATGGAAGGCTGGATTGGTACACAAAGCAACATGCTGTAGGGGAGACAACTCTGAAATGTGATTTTGCTTATTGTTGCTGATGGTGAGACTAAAGTGTAGCTGGAGGATTCTGAAGGTGCAGAGCTCGAATGAAATTCAAATAGATCACCTTTCAATCAACTGTACACATGTATTATCAACAACAATAGATTGTTACTATGTTACCATGGTAATGGACAGTTAAAGCTGTACCTGAAGTATATCTAACACTACAATAATCAAGCTATTATATACACTGAATTACCTAACAAATATTAAAAATCTGAATATTAAACAATGAAAAATGCATCATCAGACTTCAGTAAGACAGCCACTTTCGAATTGTCTAGATAAGGTAAAGCACTTGTATCTGTCAAAATTAAAGTAAAGGGAAAACACTCCTTCTTTAACAAATTCGAACAAAGCCTTTGTTTTCAATGAATAAAAATTATCCAAGGAATTGGTTAACATGACTGCTGTATAAAATTTGATAAGCATCTGTTAAGAAATTAAGTTTCCAGAGAAATGACACTGAATGGGGACAGGGCTACATTGTATAAGACATCCAATAAGACAGGACATGGAGACAGGTCAAGGGTAGTGCTTCCTGCCTGTTCCTCATCCTTAAAATCACAGGGACATACAAGTGTAACAACTTAAGTCATGACGATAATATCATAATACCTAATGAGATAGAACAGAAAAGAAAATTTGGGTGAATTCATAAGTTAGTGGGGAATTACACTGCAAACATGAGTTACGGTGGAAAGCACACCATGCCTGACACACCAACACACACATAACGTTTACAAACACACGTCCATAGTGTTTACCTGGTGTGGAGCAGGCTCCTCCTATTAATTGATAAAATCATAAGAAACTATTAATGTGATCAATAGTTACAGAAAAGATATTAATTTATTTCCATTTCTATACATGTATTTATTCCTTTTTGCCTGGGTTTCAAAATCAAATTGGAATGGGTCTGTCCCTATATGCCATGCCACGACTTTCACAGCTAATCAAATTGCATGATGAGTAGAAAATTGCATGTGTCCTCTCCCAAGTGTCCTCTCCCAAGTGCTGAGCTAATTTGGGACAAGTTTTGTGGAAGTTGCTTATTTCAGAATCATTTGTACAAAAAATATTAACCTCACATGTACAATAATGCATAATATCAAGGTTTCAAAAATAGACCAAATAAATCAATTTTGTCTACTTTCATGAGTTATACAGAGTTGAATTGATTAAATAATTTAACCCCCNTGGTAATACATTATTCAGCCCTCGCCAGAGAATATAATATTTATCCTAGCCCTGAGATATGTAAGTAATCATCAGGGATGATGTCATGATAAACAAGAAATTTACATTTTTCTTAAATCTTGTTTACCCACTATAATTGCATCTCCAAGGTCGTAATATCAAATTTAGGAAGTCAGTCCTAGGACTGATATCTATTTTGTAAATGAAATAACCCAGATTGATGATGTTTGACTCTGTAATTCTGGCAGACACTTATATTATTAGCTATGACATGAGAAGACATTTGATATCGAGAAATGAAGGAAAATGTAATAAAGTGACGACTCTTATTTCATGTATTGGCCATATGGTAATTGTTACAAGTCCATAAGCATCACAACCTAGACCAGAGACAGTTTTTCCTCTGGATAAAAACTATAGGGTCGACAGAGCCAATGTTTACCCTGTATCAGAATTACTGGAGCAGAGTCAGTTTTTCCCTCTGTACCACAACCACTGGAGCAGAGTCAGTTTTTCCCTCTGTACCACAACCACTGGAGCAGAGTCAGTTTTTCCCTCTGTACAACAACCACTGGAACAGAGTCAGTTTTTCCCTCTGTACCACAACCACTGGAACAGAGTCAGTTTTTCCCTCTGTACCACAAACACTGGAACAGAGTCAGTTTTTCCCTCTGTACCACAACCACTGGAGCAGAGTCAGTTTTTCCCTCTGTACCACAACCACTGGAGCAGAGTCAGTTTGCCAACTTTGTATTCGGTCTTATTGATTTTATCAAAGACGTCATAATTGAGATGTTAACTGATAGGTAATACTTACATACAAATTGTAGATCGAGTTTCAATTAGGGTTTGATTATCTGTCAAAAATACTAACAAATAACCGAGATGTACACATGTAGGTAATTATAACAAAGGTATTTGAATTGTTGTTTACATCAAAATATTTACATGTCTCCCTTCTTCAATGTAAACTCTGATTGCTTATAAATTAGCGTATACGAGTGAAAAAAGGCTCGACGGATTGATACTTGTTTCAAATATGGTGCCGTTCACGCTTCAGTAAGATAACAGTCCAATAACAAGCAATGCTTGGTTCATTCACCATCTAGATGCATAGAACACATTCGGGATCCATTATGTATAATTATACAACAAACTTCTTATTCCATGAATGCACATTCATATTTCTTTTTCGGTAAGGTCAACAATGGCGGCTTCCTTCTGACTGTGTCACTCCATAAGCAGTGTGTCAATGTGCGTACATGATGACCGTTATAAATGGATAGAAAAGTTTGGAGGGCTTCTCACATTGCTAAATTTAAAATTAACAAGAGGCCCAAGAGGGCCTGTATCGCTCACCTGAATATTTAAGCAGTCATAGCAAAATATTCTCATTAAATATTATATTGCACTAAAAATATTTCCCTCGCAAACTTTGTTGGCTCCATCTGTTGAAACTACCAGCAAAATATTATTATAAGATTCTATGCTTTTTGATTCTTCTTCAGAAGTTGCTTGACATATTTTTCCCTGTGATCTTGTAAGTAGGTCAATGTCATTTTCCTTCTCAAATTGGTTAGCTCTATTCCAAAAAGCTACCAGCCAAATCTTATGAATCCATTCCTTTTAGTTCTCAAGAACAAATCCATTAAAATGTTGTTGACCTCTGTGACCTCTAAAGTAGGTTGAGGTCATTTTCATTTGCAAACTTTGGTGAGCTCTATCCCGGGAAGTCACCAGCCAAATATTATAATTTTATGCCTTTTAATTCTTCAGAAGAAGCTGTTTGAACTGTTTGACATATTTGAACGCTGTGACCTTGAAAGTAGGTCAAGGTCATTTTCATTCGCAAACTTTGTTTGGCTCTTTCCCAGGAAGCCACCTGCCAAATATTAAGATTTTATAACTACCAGTTCTTCAGAAGAAGTCGTTTAAAGTGTTTGACATATCTGCCTCATGTGACCTTAAAAGAAGGTCAAGGTCATTTTCATTCTCAAACTTTGTTCGGCTCTTTCCTAGGAAGCTACAAGCCAAATATAGAGATTATATACCTTTCAGTTCTTCAGAAGAAGTCGTTTGAAGTGTCTGACACATTTGACTCCTGTGACCTTGAAAGAAGGTCAAGGTCATTTTCATTCTCAAACTTTGTCGGGCTCTATCCAAGGAAGCCATCAATCAAAAATAAAGATTCTATACCTTTCAGTTCTTCAGAAGAAGTCATTTGAAGCTTTTGACATATATGACCCCTGTGACCTTGAAAGTAGGTCAAACTAGTTTTCATTCTCAAACTTTGTTGGGCTCTATCCCAGGAAGCCACCAGCCAAATATAAAGATTATATACCTTTCAGTTCTTCAGAAGAAGTCGTTTGAAGTGTTTGACACATTTGACCCCTGTGACCTTGAAAGAAGGTCAAGGTAATTTTCATTCTCAAACTTTGTTGGGCTCCATCCAAGGAAGCCATCAGCCAAATATGAAGATTCTATACCTTTTAATTCTTCAGAAGAAGTCGTTTGAAGTTTTTGACATATTTGACCCCTGTGACCTTGAAAGTAGGTCAAACTAATTTTCATTCTCAAACTTTGTTGGTCTCTATCCCAGGAAGCCACCAGCCAAATATAAAGATTCTATACCTTTCAGTTCTTCAGAAGAAGTCGTTTGAAGTGTTTGACACATTTGACCCCTGTGACCTTGAAAGTAGGTCAAGGTCATTTTCATTCTCAAACTTTGTTGGGCTCTATCCCAGGAAGCCATCAGCCAAATATGAAGATTCTATACCTTTTAGTTCTTTAGGAGAAGTCGTTTGAAGTTTTTGACATATTTGACCCCTGTGACCTTGAAAACAGGTCAAGGTCATTTTCGTTCTCAAACTTTGTAGGGCTCCTACCAACGAAGCTTTCAGCCAAATATCATGACTCCAGGCCTGTCCGTTCTTCAGAAGAAGTTGTTTAAAGGAAAAGTTGACGGACGAGGACGGACGGACGACGGACGGACGACGGACGCCGCGCCACGGCATAAGCTCACTTGGCACTTCGTGCCGGGTGAGCTAAAAACCATGAAAGGAAACAAATAGCGTTTTTCACTGCATATTTTCTAAAGTTACTCATATATATCGATGTAGATTCACTTGAACTATATTGTCCTAGCAACCAAGGCTACCGTAGTTACCATCGTGGCAACCCGCTTCACATTTATTTTCTGTGTAATGTAGCATTTAAACATTTTTTTAATGTAAATATAAGGATTGACCTTGATGTACTAAAGAAGAATCTCTACAAGAGTAAAATGTTGAGGTCAATCAAGATTTTTATATCAAAAAATATAGTTTGGAAAATATTGTACTATCAAGAAATTTCATGATTTTAACAATATGTGTCATCTTAACCTTGATTAAATATCTCCTCTAAGATATTGGTAATTCAGCTACATAACTAGATATTGAAAGGTATAGAATAGAGTCAAATTACTTGTAATCCTTATTATTGTTGTCCACTACCTATATATAGATCAGCAGAACTTATAACATCACCTGATTTTACAACCATTTTATTGGAGACAAGCTGGATTACTAACTCTATTATATATATAAGAGATGATATATGTCTTAAACTATTACATATCACTGTAGAAGTAATTACAATCAAATAAAAAGATGGGATACAATGATCTTAATATGTATACTGTAACAAGGAATAAACTGTTTAAAGCTGTATTATAGGTATCAGATTGTACAGTGAAAGTTTTTACTTATATATATATATATGCACTATCAAGGTAAATCTTTAACCAAGGGGAGTAACTCTTACAGGCCTATTCACAAATTTATACTCTCTTTTAAATTATTATAATAGGTATACTTTCTGGCACTTACTAATCAAGTTTGTATTAATTGGTATAGGATAGGCTTTCATAATCTTTTTAGCTAAATATCAAATAGAGCTATTCCTTACATTTAAACAGTGTATACTTAGTTTTTGGACATGTGAATCTTAAAATATCACATCATCTTTAAAGAAAAATAATACTAAATAGAGGTATAAGAAATGTTTAAAATCTAGCTATCCCCTACATTGTATATGGATTGACATATATAGGCCATCTCCTCGTGTAACTCTGTGTCAGTTAGCATACTTCAATGACAAACACAGAATACAAAACCGGTGGTATATCGAATTCATTCTTTGAGAATAACAAATCTTATCTTGTTTTTTTCAAAGACAAAGCCCTACATTTCTCAAATACAGCACTTCTGTCCTGCTGCAGCATCAGAGATAGCAGAGTTTGTGAGAGAGGATGAATGGGATCATTTTTCATACGGACGTTACAGTACAGTATCTTCCGACATTTTTACTCGATACGATTGCCAACTCCACTGAGGCGAGTCAGTTTTGATGGATCCCACATTTGGTACCCCCACTCATTACTGTTGTTGGCACCAGTATAGAGGGTAGGGTCATACTTGACCTTGACCTAACCCATCCAAAAATATTTTGTGAGCAATCAAGAAAAGATGTTAAAAAATAACAAAATACCAGTCTTGTTTTATTTAACACACTGATGAAATTGGTTTCATTCATTTTCACCTCCCCCTTGAAAAGAATACCATTGTGGTATCTCACTAAATCACCTAAAGTAAAACATATTGTAATTAAGTGCTACTTGGCAGGTTGGCAACAGGTCAAATATACAAACTATATATAATGGATTTAATGTAGCCAGATTTTCCTGATCTTGAGTGGAGTTACTTGCCCTTGCAATGAAATTTCTGCAGTTGACCTTAAAACAAAACATTATATTCTTGCGTTGCAAATTGTCAATGACCCAATCTTCGATATCGAACGGTGTAGTTTCCTTTCGTAGAAGATTTATATGAACTTGGAATAAAACGTGGTGTATACTACATACCATCTTCAGGGATTCGAGCTGGCCTATCCATTGTCCAAGCTCCTGCTCAGCATCCTGGTCTTCATGGTCACTGTCATACTCGACTTCGCTTTCTGTGCGGTAGTCGTCATCATCCATTCTGAAATGTACAAAATAAAATACCATGACTACTAAACAACATAGTTTCAAAAGGTACTGTTGTACAAACATGTATTTGAATATTATTCCAGACAATAAGTTTTTGATAAAATTTGCATTCTCTTTTTTTCTCCTTGGTTTCTTACCACAGATAATGAGTGTTTGGTAAAATTGTATTGTTTTTCTTCATTATTTTTTGTTACCACCTACCAATTAGGGTACATTTTCATCCATCTTAAGCTAAAAGTTAATTCAAAAGTTCAGTTCTGGGAAGGAGAATAAGGATCATTAGAGAAGGTCTGAATAGGACTGAGTTGTGTAAACATGTTTGTGGTTCTCTTATAGGTTGACATTTACAGCCGATCATTGTTCCTAAATTTGTCAATCCAGGTACAAATTAAAAAACAAAGTTATGTTGTTTTTCTGGTAAGAAATGCAGGTTTCTAACAGTTAATCTCTTATCTGTAAGAAAAAAGAAATACAGAAGTGTGGCTGGGTTAAAGGCTATCTGACGGCTATAGAACTTTTACTGTAATTAAACGGTAATGACGTGTAGGTAAATGACTTAATAACGACATCAGCTGCTACAAATTAATTAGTAAATCACACATTTGAACATGAAAGGGAGAACATGCCCTTTTCTATTAGTGCATCAGAACTCTACGTAAGGCAGGTACTCCAACTCTCACCTCAAACTTCACTACTTTTATCATCATCATCATTAACATGGGCTCACATTGCTGAATCGACGTGACAAACACATACTCTGATGTGGGGAAATCAAATTTGTGTGATGACATAGAAATTAGTTGTTCTTTAACTCATTCAGCCTGAAATTTCATAATGAACCATTCCAACCATTGAATTGGACGAGTTTAAATGTGTCTTTAGGGGTGAATGAGTTAAAAGCATTAAAAAACATAATCATTTTTTATAACTTTTTTTAAAAAGTTGTAAAATCTGTTATTCACTGTGGTTTATGAAATTTCCTTTTCAAATATCTTTTAAAACTATTTTTAGTAGACAAGTTGAAAGCTGTTACTGAAGTAACAGACTGTCAGCTGTCTGTCACCTCCCTCCTGCTGTATACAGATGTGTAACAATAGGAGCTGAGTCTGTCAATGTCTAACTCCACTATTGAGTTTAAGTCCTACACTACATATAAACATCAAATATTGCCAGATAAAAGATAAGAAATGGATTTTTAATTTTTTTTTTTTAGTAAAATGTGTTTCCCCGATGAAACAGATTGTGAAATCATCCCTAGCTGGTATAATACTAGAGACCACATGTACAGCTCAACTTAATAAGGATCCCTGTACTACTGCCAAAGGCTCCAAATTATTATTGGAAAGTGTTTTTGTATTGCTGCATTACAGACTACAGTGTAAGTACTGTCCTCAGTACAAGTATTGCTGTATTACAGACTACAGCGTAAGTACTGTCCTTAGTACAAATATTGCTGTATTACAGACTACAGCGTAAGTACTGTCCTTAGTACAAGTATTGCTGTATTACAGACTACAGCGTAAGTACTATCCTTAGTACAAGTATTGCTGTATTACAGACTACAGCTTAAGTACTGTCCTTAGTACAAGTATTGCTGTATTACAGACTACAGCATAAGTACTATCCTTAGTACAAGTATTGCTGTATTACAGACTACAGCGTAAGTACTGTCCTTAGTACAAGTATTGCTGTATTACATACCTTGTTAGCTTAATATTTATCGTGTTTTTAACTTGTGCTCAGCACAAAGAAAAGAGTATCAAAATATTCATTCAATTCACGAAATGTAACTGTTCTTCATCCAGAAACCTCTAACATCATTGAAGTTGTTTTTTCTGATATTTAAACTGCTATAGTTAATCATTCTACTGTTTATATTTCAGGACTTAGGACTAAAATTGTCACAATGAAAAGAATCATGGGAATTTCCACGATTCACAATCTCAATTTAACCAGGGAAAGTTGAACGCTAGCAGGGTGCACCCTCTCTGGTACTTCCATCTTACCTCACACATGTCATAGGCAATTTACACTCCTTGGTAGAAAACCGACATGGCCATGACCTTCGACATCATGGCATAACGAGGAAAACTTGCGTTTCAGATTTCACAAAACCTCTGGGTCCCACACACAAAACTAAATGTAATACTGTTATACAGAAATTATATCTTACAAGACAAGAAAAAGTCGAAGTCTACACAGAAATTTGAAAATTGACAGAGAGCGATTGAAATCCCAGCATTTGAGGGTCTGATGGATCAGCTTGACAGCATTCTACAACATGATATTGATTTTGGTTTTCAAAAGATCTTCCAACATCAAAGCAAGTTTTATTTCTTATAATTGTATTTTTTTTTCTATATTTACAAAATTGATAGTTTCCCTTGACTCTTAGCACTTCAATTTGAATTAATCTCCTCGGAGTAATTGATCCAGCCATGAGAATGTTTCGCGAGAGGATGGCTACTGACTATAATATCATGTGTAAGCTAATTGAATACATCAAATTTGCTATCATACAAGGAAAGGAAAAATACATCCATCTTCTGTTACCATTCTCAGTCTCCGTGATCATAAGTCTTCAACGGTATTGATTCAGTATGTTACGACTGTATAAGAATCACAACAGAACCAAATTTGACAACAGCATGCAACTTCCAACATGCACAGGATTACTGAACTCCCTTTATAGAACATACTGGCACAGGAAAACTAAATAACGAGAAAATTATCAAATACAGGATTGTAGGGAGAATGATATCATATCTCGTGACGTGAAAATAAAACAAACATTCCGCAACACGTAACTGACCCCTGACGATCTTTTCGAATATCTTGATATGTAAATTGATTTGTTTCCATTATAACCACACCAGTATAGTTTATATTAATTGCATTCCTTTTTTTATACATCACTCTGCTATACACCAGTGGAATGATTTTACCAATATTCTGGAAACGTGACAAGTTTATTTGAGTCCTAAAATGTTGGGTCAGCATTAATTTTATACAGCAGGAACAGGACCTGTCCATCTGATGGTCAAGTGTATCAAGCTCAATATGACTGGTCAAGGTACAAGTGTAATTTATCAACGATGTTTCAACGTCTTCAATTAGTCATTGTTCAAGCTGATATTATATACAAAGTACCTACAAACACAATAATCCGGCTCCTTGTTGGAATATCACTTTACGAACAGGAAACACTTCATCAGATATTTTTGATGGTGTATTCCATTACAAGTGTCACCAACTCTCTGCAGCAATACAGAACACCTCAGATGTTTAATGGTTAATGACCGACTCTTTTTGACTCACTGGGGCAATATTAAATGCCTCATGCATTGGTCAGTTCTGACAGTAGACAAGGGACACACTATACTTAGCCAAAAGCTACATTAGCCCATTACAGATAAAAAAAAAATATACCCTGAAATTGGTTTAATAGGACTGCCCAATGGCGAGTTAAAAATGATCTAGACACAGATCTTTTTTTTAGACATTCTATTTGCAAGTGAAGATCTCAACCAGGACTTTGGACTATTTAGTATATGGTTAATGTGGTATATTAGTGGTTCTTCACTTGTAGAAACACCTTTAACCAGCCACCAACTTGCTGGCCACTCACAATCATAACATGCCATACTTATACACAACGTTTATCGCTGCAGTTGAATGAATTGAGGTACACACAAAATACTGACTGTAGGTAGATAATTGAATTATTAATACAAACATTTAAAAAATATTATTGTAGCATTAGAAATGCAACACCAGACCAGGACTTGAACCCAGGACCCTCCAAACTCGAGATGGGTGCTCTCTACTAATTGAGCTACCTAGTGGCCAGCGATGGACCCAGTCAAGTTCTGTTTCATTTCTCGCCCCTTTTTTTCTTAGTCTTCGCACCTAAAGACGACACTATTTAAAACCCGGTTCAGGTATCACTTTTGCAAGGCATTCACAAGAAAGTGAAATGCATGGCCAAACCAGAATTTGAACCGGGATCCTCCAAACTCTAGACAGACCTTGTAACAATTCAGCTACCTGAGCTTCCACCAGTGATTGACCCAGTCCTGTTCTGCTACATAATAAACATGGCTGTTACCATTAACTTATAACAGATGATTATCTTTGACTAAATAAGTGTTTGTCAGCATAGATTATACTGTAAGCATTAACACAAGTGGAAATCATACCGGTCACGCCTGGACTCAGACTTGAGACCTTCAAATTCTAGACTGATGCTGTAACCAAATATAGCTAGGCATGACTACTGGTAATTCCCAGTAGTCACTGGGAGGAGTACAGAGAAGGTTCATCCCAATAAAATAAAAGTTTCACATATTTCTGATTATTTGACTCCTTCACCTCTCCTTTGCTGTAACGCTTGCCCAAGTTCAGATCGAGTTAAGATGTCTCCCCCCTACAATTCTCTGTGTAACATCACACAGTGCTGTAGGATATTTCTTGCATCTGTTTAAAGTAGATTGGGTGGTGGACACACAGCTGTAATGTCAATCAATAACACTTACTGCTAGTGTATTATATACATCTCACTGTTAATGCTACAATTTGATGTAACATGTTGTATACATATGTAATTTATATCTTAGCTGCTCATATCACAAAGCCTGGTAAGCTTTCTAATTCCGTATGAAAAATAAAACTTTCACATTTTCATGTGCCCCTGTAAAGGCCAAGATTCTGATTTTTTTCTGATTATATTTTTTTTCTAGGTTCACTTTTCTCTCCTTCTTAAACATAATAGGTCTGTTGTCACAAATACATGAAGTGATACTTAATATCTTCATACTACTGTTACACCTGTAAGATGACAAGGCTTTACAACATCAACATCAGCTGTTAGGATTTTTCACACAGTTACATTACAAACAAGAGTTCTGGTGAATGGGGTTCTCATTAATGTCCAGAATTTATGTATATCACGGTGGCATCTGGACCTACATCCCTACATTGTTCTAAAACAGTGAAAATCTGGAACTCCACCCCCCTACATACATTGTTCTGAAAGCAGTAATATTATGGAGAAGATCGTGATAACACCTTACAGCTCCATCTGGTGAGAACATTATAGTCACAGCGTGGTTAGGACATGCATACTCAGCTCAGTGCAGTGATGAAGTCAGACAGGTCCACAATATTGTGGTTTATTTCTTGGCATACAGAGAACAGAAATTCAGGAATATTTCCAGGTCATTAAAACCTCTAAATAAGCTTGTAGGGTAATTCCTGCATTAGAAATATAAGGACTTTTTAAATTTGCATTTACACTTATAAAGGACTCTATGTTTTAATAGAAATTTGTAGGTTTTTTTCATATTTAAAAAATGAAAACCTTATATATTAATAGGGACTTTTCATAGTTGTGTGACTCTCTCTGTTTATAATGTTTGTATGTTGAAATTAGGGCTGTTACGAGCGCCCAAAAACAGGTTGGTTTTGATTGGAACCAAGGTATGAAAATGTGTACTCTGGGACCCGTCAAAATAGGAAACTGTCTATCAGCATCTATATCAACTAACACAAAGTATAAACAAGAATAACGCGTTATTATATGTCTCACCTGTCCCCGCTATGAGCATATAAGATTCAATGTGTCAAGCATTGTAAGTTTGAGTTCAGAATTTTATACCTTCATGTTCATGTATTACCAAACTTATTTATAAAGTGCTAATTGTTATGGAAGCTGGCCATTACAGATGTCCCCCAAACTAACTGCGCATTCAGAAAAACAAATGTAAATAGGTGAACGGAAGTCATGTATATATACCAAATTTGAGCAAAGTCAAAATATCTATGAATTTGCAGAAGCCAGTATACGAAGAGTGTTTTGTCAGATCAGAAAACGGATGCCGCTGTTGAGTTCGCAGTGCCAAAATACATGTACTTACCAAATTTGATTGAAATTGAACAATAACTGAATTTCGACCAATCAAAAGCCAATATACGGCAACCATGTTGTCAAATAACAAACTGGACGCTGCAGTTGAGTTTGCAATGCTAAAATACACTTACATACTAACTTTTAGCAAAATCGAACAGTAACTGAATTTCGACCAATCAGAACCCAATATACAGCCAACAGTTTTTGTCAAAAAAGAAAATGGATGTTACGACTGAGTTTGCAGTGCCAAAATACATGTATTTTCCAAATTTGATTGTAATCGAACAAATACTGAATTTTGACCAATCAGCAGCCCTTATAAGGTGTCATTTTGTCAAATCAGAAAACGGATGTTGCAGCTCAGTTCACGGTGACAAAATACACATTGTATAAGTAATTAATAACAAAATGCAAAGATAAAAGTTTAATCCAGGTTTTGTTATGACAGCACATGTACTTTGTGAGAAATCAAGCTCAACCCCCAGCTAAACGGAAAACTTTAACATGGCCCAATTAATAAACAAAGTCCAATTAACAGTATTTTCTTTTCAAAACTCTGAATTTAAAATGTGTGTTTGAATGGTTATATATAGATACAAGTATATTTCAGGTTTCATTATGATACCTTATGTACTTAGAGAGAAATTTAGAGTTTAACAGAAATGTTGACGACACCGCCGCCGTAGGAAAAGTAACGCCTATGTCTTGCTTCACGACTCCGTCGCAGGCGAGACAAAAATTGTTGATATATTCAGTCATGTCTTTTATTTTCACTCACCAGGGACGTCATCTGATTGTATTGCAACATTGTTTTCATTTTCATTTCTCAAAACCACATAAATTGGCTCGAAAAATACATTGTATTTCATTCACTGTGTATGTTGTGTGCTTGTCTTGCTCCCAGTTGTGCATGTGCAGTAAATGTTTACATGCTGATCAGCTCCGCAGCAAATGTTGCGGCATTGTTTGTTAGCTAACATGCGAGTGTTTATTTATCATTTTACAGTTAGAAACAGGTCCGTTTATACAGGAATTAAAAGGATACTCTCGTGATCGAAACAGTCAGGTATCTCCTCTAATAGAACCCTGTCAATACAAGGTGACGCTTTGTTTGGGACAAATATATCGAGAAAACGGGTACAAATTTAGGGCACCCGTGGCCAAAATGTTGTACCTATGACAGCCCTAGTTAAAATATACACAAAAGTACTGCAGGACCCTTTTTGTGCATGCTTTTGGTAGTTATAGATACACAATAGAAGTACAAACCCAGACAGATGGATTCTTACCTATTACAATAATCAGAACCATAACTAGTGAATACAACTGTATCAAGTCTCTGAGGATGTCTCTAAAGAACGGCACTATCAATCAACTGTATATAAGTCTGTAGTTATAATCACCCTCCTCTGAGGCTTAGGGTACTGAAATTATTGGCACAATCAGACAACACAAAGTTATACATTTGTCTATAATATGGAAATAATTATTCAAATACAAGAGATCCCAGAGGGATCTTGGCGCCCACCATTGTACCAATTCTTCATTAGTTCTTTGTCAGTTCGATCTTTTCTCTTCTTTTCTCTAATCTGTTTGATCGAGTCATATGTTAACAGTAAATTCACCTTGAGGTAACTTTTGATCTAAACTTAAATACTGCTGTGTATAAAAGACAACCTTCAAAGTGAGTTTGTCATTTCACATATTTACTAGTACAGTACTTATAATGTGAAAGAAATAGAACCGTTCATTGCAATATGAGAAAGATCTGTTTAGTTCTTAATTCCTTCAGGCATTTTGTTTTTATGATCTGTCTCAAAATATTACATGCACAACGAGGGATCAAGGGGAACCTACATATCAAATTTGAGAAAGATCCCTCAAGTTATTCCTGAGAAATAGCACTAAATGTCAAAAATCGAAGATGGCCAACAGTCGGCCATTTTGTTTATCTGATCAGTTTCAAAAGTAAACAAGAACAATAAATGACAGTGGGGAACCTGCGTATAAAATTTGAGAAAGAGACCTCCAGTACTTCCTGGGAAATAGCACTATCATCATAGAAAAACATAATATGACCTAAAAATACAGTTCAGCAAGAATAAAATAAAGAATATGTGACCTGTATCAGTAGTGTGAACGATTTATTTTTGTGTAAATGTTAGTGTTGACTAAAAAGTCTTTTTTACTAATCATCCTAAAATTCTTTAACTATTTGCAAAGAATTCTGAACCTATAACATTAAGTTCAATTGATATTCAGCAGTACACCACCTAATTTTGTTTTATCAGACATTTTTTAATCCAGGCAGATTTCTCAAACCTACCTTATACTACTGTACCAGCTGGACCTAGGTAGATTAAAACCACATTCATTTATAAAAAAAGTAGTTTTTTACCATCACTGATCCTAAGTGCAAATTAGTTTTTAGAAGCAGAAGTACACTTCATTTGAAATTCAACAGTATTTCTGCGTTAACAAAATGAAGTACATTTGAAATTACCTAACACAATCTCAATCAATCTTTTGTACACAGCACACTGAAGACCTCTGCAGACAAATAACTAATCTCATTGGAATCGATACAGAAGTGGTCTCAACCTTATTTTGGCTGAAGTATATGTGATGCTGATGAAGCTGGGAACAGTTCAATAGAGGCCAGCTGATAGGACAGAGAGCACCTCTTACAAAACTGTACTATCATTTAGACATGAAGTGGCATCTCTTGTTCTTTCTCCAACAGATTGAAGGATTTAAACCTGTATGTTATATAACATTTTTTACTACAAACTCTACTTGCACATAGCCCGCCCAACCTGTCTTAACTGACTCAGTGTAAACATACATGTATACCAATACAGTAATCAGGCATGTATACCAATACAGTAATCAGGCATGTATACATCAATTCAGTAAATACTATATTTATTCCCACTAATCCTGGCACTTTAAAACAAGATCTTGACAAAAAATTATCGAGATAAAAACACCAAAAAAAAAAACATTAATAAAAAAGACAGTAGGAAATGTGAAGTTGGGGAATAAATTATATCGCTAATCAAATCTACAAGCTACATGTATTACAGATTCTATAGTACTGGAGGTCCACTGATTTCTAGCCTGACAATGTCCTACTGAAGCTATGAACACGCTAGTACAGAAATGTGTTTCATTATTCATATCCCCAATGGACGTGATGAATTGGAGAGCAGCACGAATTACCTAAATCAGAATCAAACTCATGCTTGTATGGCAGGTAGTTTCCTTCATATTGCTAACTGAATTAGCAAAGGGACTATTTAATAATCAGAATCATGCACATGCTTGAAACAGATACAATATAAAGCTTATTCTTGCAGAATAAGGGCCTTGTATACAAGAGCGTTGGTGAAGTTTTCAGCAATCAACTCATTGTGGCTGTTACTTTGTAAGAAACATTGATAAAGTTGTTCTTTATAGCAGAACTTACTTCCAATTTTAAGAACTAAAGCAGAACTTAAATAAATTGGATAATATGATCATCTTTACAATAAAACAATACATCTATAGATCAAGGTGCCCCAAGAATGAACTTTGCATTAAAAAATAAACTAAGAGAATCATATGCTACCAAAAATACATTGCTAGAAGTAAGGGAGAAAGTTACATAAACCAATATCAAAGAGAATAGGCCAAATGGCAAAGCAAAAAAAAAAAAAAAAATGAAACTTGGACCAATTTGCCATAAGTAACCTATCTATTTATACATATACTTGTTATAAGCTCACACCGACAGCTCACAGAGGGATTCAAATTAAACTACAAATTTTAAAAAAAATCCTTCGTTTCCTTTCTGATATTTGTAGAATAATGCATGAATATGTATATCTTTATGTATGTTTTATGTCATGTATATATACTGTATTTTATATTAATGTAAACTTTGAAAACAAAAAACAGAACTTTAACCAATATTTACCTCTGTCATAACAGTTTATCGATATTTCTGAAGGTAAGAATGTGCACACTATATATAGTGGTACACATCCTAACATGGATCCTGGAGTGTGTCATGTTTTAACTTACTCTTACCTGTCATTAATGGTTAAGGATATCTTCATATTTAATTTTGTGGAAGTGTAACAATAATGTTTATTTGTTCCTTTTTCATTGTTTATTTGATCCTTTAAGAAGAAGTTAAGGACCAAATAATTGCTTTTAACCAAGTTTGTATCAATTATAGCCATAAAGGTATTTTATGAATTATATCTCTAGCTATTTCATCAAGTGAAGCTAGTGTATTGTAACAATTACCATATATCTGTTTATTGCATCAAGTATTATAGCTAGTGTATTGTAACATTTTACATTTCCTGTTTAATAATTATAATAATTTGAGGTTCTTACCACTATAACAACCTAGTTCGTAGGTCATCTTAAAGCGGATCACAAATTATTATCCTTGGTTATAGGGCCTTTGCAATCATGCAGCCAATATCTTTCTCAACTCCCTGGGGAGCATACAGCCGGTGCTGCCATTTCGAGGCTCACAACTATCATTCAACAATTCTAGCACTGCCAAACCACATACTCATTTACAGCTAAGTAGACTGGAATAAGTAGAGTAAAGTACCTTGCTCGAAGATACAACACAGTTCGGTGCTGTGACTCAAACCCGCAACCCTTCGGTCCCGAGACCGGCGTCCTACCACTAGACTACAGTGCCTCCTATTGCATCAAGTATAACTAGTTTGTATTGTAACAATTATATCTCGTGTTTATTACAAGTATACCTAGCATATTGTATCAACAATGCAAGTCCTAATCCTTAAATTTCCTGTCATGGAAAATTCCACAACAGATGGCCAAATACTTTGTGGCACTTTATTTTCCATCTTGATATTGAAATTAGAAAATATTTTAACTTTAATAAACAACCTCCTTCCCAAAGCTTGTCTACATATACAGGTCCTATATGGTTTGTTGCGACATGGAGAAGCAATATAAATGTAAATTCCTTCTTGATGTCAAGAAAACCTACATGTAGCAATGTCAAATACATATTATGTGAAATTGTTTTAAAAGTCTCAAGATTGTTTTCCTGACACACATATATCAAATTTTAGCAAGATCAAAACTGAAAACCTTCCAAAACTATGTTTACAAGAGAGCAGCCATGTCACTTCTATTTTAAATCAATATAACTTTCACCCAGGCAGTGAACTTGTCAGGTATAAAACACTCACAGTTTTAAACCCAGCCAAGATTAAAGGCCAGATTTGAGATAATAAGAGGCACTATGTCACAAAATGGCATGTCTGATCCCAAAGTCACACCTTACCAACCTGTCGTACATGTTGATACGGTATAGTTGCTCAATCCTTATCTACTTCTGAACCTGTAAAAATCAATCAGAATGTATAGGACCACAAATTCAGGTACAACCCCAGTTTATTTTTAGTAATTAGTGGACTCCATTAGTTCAGGATGAATTGGCTAAAAAATATACACAACTATATACACAGACCAGAGAGATGGGTACTCATTCACCCCTGAAATTTTATAATGAACTATTCCAACCTTTGAATTGGATGCGTTCAAATTTGTCTTCAGGGGTGAATTAGTTAAAGTGATTCTTACCATTAAATATTCTCTATTTACTAACAGAATGAATGATAAACTGACCAGAAAACTGACCAATTCTCTCTCCACAGGTATCAGGTGAACATATTTGGAAACTGAGCTTCGGGTTGGCAGATTTCAACATTTCCGTCTATATTTGTAAATTTGAGAACAGCAAATATAATTTCTACATCATATTATAGATGTAAATTTGAGATTGATAGATCAATATTCCACGAGTCTGTTTCATTTCGAGGTTATTATATTCCTCAAGAACTTTATACATGGGTTGAGCAAGAGGTCGGAAGATCTTGGATCATCAACAACCGTGTATAAACAAATCATGTGATAACAATAAAGACAAAATTCATATATTCTCTAACTGTAAATAATTGTTTGATAGTTGGGGATACAACAAGAGGAAAAAGTTGACAAATTTTCTCTACGTCCTTGAAACTATAAATACTCCTACCTGCAGATAGTAGGGGAGACAACTCTCTACAGGGGAGACAACTCTTTTAAGAGAGGAGTAAGCTGACCATTATTCTGTGTTAATGTCCCTTGAAGTACAGACTTATCTCTCCAGATGGTAGAGGAGACAATTACAGATTTTGCACAACTTCAGAATTGATGGCCTGGGCTAACTTATATTCATTAGACAGCAGCTAGCTAGCTAGGACATTGAGGACACTGAACACAATCGCAATAATTGTCCCAGGTTTTTCTGAGAGTGGCTCACCATCAAATCTACAGTTACCCTGGGTCCAACAGCATTCTGTAAAACATGGCTTCTTTTACAACACAAAATTAGGTCAATCTATCACAACTGGAGCTGTACTTGATGATCTACGGTTGGCATGCTTTTCATAAAGAACTTACAACAAGTGGCGATTGATTATGATTTATATCCAGCCCAGCAGCCAGTTAGTTCTTAAGTATATCTTACAAGGCTGAGCAAGCTTCAGGGAGCTTCCTGATCAGCACAAGACGGTCTGCTGTCACGCTGCACGAGATGGTTTCACACTGTGAAATTATCAAAACAATAAATCATAGGCTGGGAGTTATAAAACCTATATCAGTTCCTGAAGAAACAGGAGTATTCTTTATATATCTTTGTGTACAAGGCTTGTATATGGTTGCACAGAACAAATAATTCACTTTCATTTTCAGGCCCATTCCACTGTTTATGCAGTCCCTATACACCTACCTCTTTTTTCTATAAAAATACAAGCACACATCAGCATGCATGTTGATAGCTGTGTAGGTAATCAGGCTACTTACTGACTAATGACAATTTGGTTACTTGTTACTACATTCATTAGCTAGGAATGATTGACGTTATCTCTCATGCATTTTCTACTGATAACTATAGAAGTAATTCCACTTCATTTTCCTATTTTCTCAAATTCATGTAGTCAACCTTTTTTTATCAGATTTGGATTAAAAAACAAAATTCTGATATATATAATGTACAACTGATCCTTACAGTAGGGGCTTGTAACCTTGGGTAACATCTTTATCAGCCATGTTTTTTCCGAGTTTATCCATAGTCAAGCATAGTCAGAGCCAGACGACCAACTTCTTTATAATCTACCCTAACAGGGGTAGACAACCCACTAACAGCTATATAGCCTTAACCCTAAACAGGAGCAAACAACCCAATAACATCTTTACAGCCTACCCTAAACAGGGGCAGACAACCCACTAACAGCTATATAGCCTTAACCCTAAACAGGAGCAAACAACCCAATAACATCTTTACAGCCTACCCTAAACAGGGGCAGACAACCCACTAACAGCTATATAGCCTTAACCCTAAACAGGAGCAAACAACCCAATAACATCTTTACAGCCTACCCTAAACAGGGGCAGACAACCCACTAACAGCTATATAGCCTTAACCCTAAACAGGAGCAAACAACCCAATAACATCTTTACAGCCTACCCTAAACAGGGGCAGACAACCCACTAACAGCTATATAGCCTTAACCCTAAACAGGAGCAAACAACCCAATAACATCTTTACAGCCTACCCTAAACAGGGGCAGACAACCCACTAACAGCTATATAGCCTTAACCCTAAACAGGAGCAAACAACCCAATAACATCTTTACAGCCTACCCTAAACAGGGGCAGACAACCCACTAACAGCTATATAGCCTTAACCCTAAACAGGAGCAAACAACCCAATAACATCTTTACAGCCTACCCTAAACAGGGGCAGACAACCCACTAACAGCTATATAGCCTTAACCCTAAACAGGAGCAAACAACCCAATAACATCTTTACAGCCTACCCTAAACAGGGGCAGACAACCCACTAACAGCTATATAGCCTTAACCCTAAACAGGAGCAAACAACCCAATAACATCTTTACAGCCTACTCTTAACAGGGACAGACAACCTGAAAACACCTTTATAGCCTTAACCCTTAACAGGGGCAGACAACCCACTTACATATTTACAGCCTTTACCCTGTACAGGGGCAGACAACTCACTAACATTTTTTACAGCCTTTACCCTTAACACAGGGGAATACAATACGATAACATCTTTACAGCCTTAACCTTAAACAGAGACAGAATCCACTTAAATATTCAACAGTGAATACTCTCTGTCATAGGTTATCCATTTAGCAAGTGGCAGATGACCCTACAACATTTTAATTAGAAGAAATATTAAAATGTATAAGAAGATAAATTATTTCTCTGCTAAGACATGTAAAAATGTATGAAAAGATAGAATCATTTGGTTTAATACCAAGATGTGTCGTACCATCACAGTAAAATGATTGTATTGTTACACCCTAGCTCATTAGAAAGAAATATTACAGGACTATTTAAATATTACAATAAGTGGAATTCTGTGTAGCTATCTGAATAGTCTATTAAGTATACATAACACTAGCCAACAGTTGTCTGCCCCTGTACAGGGTAAAGGCTGTAAATATGTAAGTGGGTTGTCTGCCCCTGTTAAGGGTTAAGGCTATACTTATCTTCTTCAGCATATCCGAACACCTCTCACCCAAATCTTCCCGGACAACTGTTGTCCAGGGGTTGATTCGGCTTCCGAGGTATTTGGTGATGTCCTCGGGCCCTATCACTGGAATCTCTTCCCCTCCGATGGTCGGTTTCTTAGGGAAGTGATTTATCACATAGGTGCCCTTACATGCCGGTTTGAAGTAAATCGCTGCCGATTTCTTCACATTCAGGCGCATGCCTGTTTCATGGCAAAAAGATTGAACAAGCTCACAATTCTTGTCCATGCAAGCTGGTGTCCCAGTTGTCAACGCATTATCATCTGCGTATGCCAGAGCCTCGATTTTATCGCTCTGAACTGGTCCAAATTTGTAGCCGTTCTCTTGTTCCGAGATCTTACATAATAATGGGTCCATTGCTATGTTGAACAAGAGCGGGGAGAGCGGATCACCTTGCTTAACTCCCCTTGTCATCGGTATCCTGCCCGTTTCTCCTTGGTCTGTTTTAAAGACCGTGGAAACATCCGTATAGAGATCAGACACAATGTTAATGAAATGTCTATCTGTCTCAAAACGTTCTAGTCCTGCGACTAAGTGTTTATGCGACACTGTATCGAACGCCTTCGCCAGATCAAGAAAAGTCACGCACAATTCATTTCTGTTTTTCTTGGCATCCTCAATAACTTTCTTGAGCAAGTAAGTGTTTTCGGCACAGCCAGGAGCATCAATGAAACCCCGCTGCCTTTCATTCAATTTGAATGATTTCAGGACTCTCTTAGCCAGTATACTCGTATATAGCCTTAACAGTACTGATGAGATCGTCAGAGGTCTCCAATTATTAATATTTTCGAGCCCTTCCGATCCCTTAGGCAGTAGGATCGATCTATTCTCCTTAACCGACTTTGGAACCTTACCTGTACATAACCAGGTATTGAAAATGTTTGCCAAGAATTCTCCATTTGGATTAACCCTGATGACATATTTAAGATCTATCTGATCTGGTCCCGGAGAGGTACCCTTGTTCGCGCGAGCAAAGGCTTTCCGTACCTCGTCAGTGGTGATAGGACACACCAAGGTCTTTTTGTCAACGGGTTCTGGCTTCGGATACTCTGACAAGTCTACTTCCTGTGACACGCCTCCGAAACGTTCTTGGTATGTTTCTGCAACCGTTTCGGGAGAAATCTTGCATTTCTCTGATTCGCCTTTACCATCGAGTATGAGTCTTGCCAGCGATTTCTGATCATTCGCATAGAGGAATTGCTGTTGGGCGTACTCGTCCACTTTCCGGTGGCGAGCCTTGCCTTTCTTACCCTTTTTGTTGTGCCGAGATTTGGGTTTGGGTTTCCGCTTAAGTTGCTTCTCCCTATTGCCCATATTCTCATTTCTTAAAAGGGCCAGCAGATCATTCATCTCTGACTCATCATATTCTCCGGCTGCCGCTTTTACCAAAATTTCTCCGCTCTTTCCGACGAAACGCTCACTGCCCTGTGTTTGCACTGCCTTTGCAAATTGTCTATCATCTTTCTCACTTCCGATAGACTTAGGCACAGGAACATGCTGCTGTTCTGCATTGGCACTACTCAGTTTAACCTGAGCAGCTGCAAAAACAGCGTTCTTAGTTAGCTTGAGCGCGCTTCGTCGTGAGCGGACCTGAACATCCGTTTTGTTGCCCAAGATTTTGGCTATTTCAGTACCAGTTGCCCACCGCTCGGTAGTGGACATCTCCCTGATAACCTTGTCTTCCTCCTCATTAAAAATCTTGGACTTTTTGGTATTAGCGCTTCTTGAACTTAGGCTTGCGGCGGTCACAGTTCCAGCTTGCACTTTTGTTTTTAACCTCTCATCTTGCTTTCTTTTGATATCCTGCTCGAAAGCTTGGAGGCGCCTGATATTAGCAACATTAGGGTGGCGATGCCTAATATGTTGACCAAGCCCTATTTTAGATTTAAACGTGAGTGGGCATGTGTCGCACTTAAAAGCATGCACGGTTGCATCTTTCTGCGGGATTTTTCCATTCACGTCTGGTACCAATATAGGATTGGCTCTGCTATCACCACTTTGTTTCCGAACACACTTGGCATGATGTACCCTTAACCCTAAACAGGAGCAAACAACCCAATAACATCTTTACAGCCTACCCTAAACAGGGGCAGACAACCCACTAACAGCTATATAGCCTTAACCCTAAACAGGAGCAAACAACCCAATAACATCTTTACAGCCTACCCTAAACAGGGGCAGACAACCCACTAACAGCTATATAGCCTTAACCCTAAACAGGAGCAAACAACCCAATAACATCTTTACAGCCTACCCTAAACAGGGGCAGACAACCCACTAACAGCTATATAGCCTTAACCCTAAACAGGAGCAAACAACCCAATAACATCTTTACAGCCTACCCTAAACAGGGGCAGACAACCCACTAACAGCTATATAGCCTTAACCCTAAACAGGAGCAAACAACCCAATAACATCTTTACAGCCTACCCTAAACAGGGGCAGACAACCCACTAACAGCTATATAGCCTTAACCCTAAACAGGAGCAAACAACCCAATAACATCTTTACAGCCTACCCTAAACAGGGGCAGACAACCCACTAACAGCTATATAGCCTTAACCCTAAACAGGAGCAAACAACCCAATAACATCTTTACAGCCTACCCTAAACAGGGGCAGACAACCCACTAACAGCTATATAGCCTTAACCCTAAACAGGAGCAAACAACCCAATAACATCTTTACAGCCTACCCTAAACAGGGGCAGACAACCCACTAACAGCTATATAGCCTTAACCCTAAACAGGAGCAAACAACCCAATAACATCTTTACAGCCTATTCTTAACAGGGACAGACAACCTGAAAACACCTTTATAGCCTTAACCCTTAACAGGGGCAGACAACCCACTTACATATTTACAGCCTTTACCCTGTACAGGGGCAGACAACTCACTAACATTTTTTACAGCCTTTACCCTTAACACAGGGGAATACAATACGATAACATCTTTACAGCCTTAACCTTAAACAGAGACAGAATCCACTTAAATATTCAACAGTGAATACTCTCTGTCATAGGTTATCCATTTAGCAAGTGGCAGATGACCCTACAACATTTTAATTAGAAGAAATATTAAAATGTATAAGAAGATAAATTATTTCTCTGCTAAGACATGTAAAAATGTATGAAAAGATAGAATCATTTGGTTTAATACCAAGATGTGTCGTACCATCACAGTAAAATGATTGTATTGTTACACCCTAGCTCATTAGAAAGAAATATTACAGGACTATTTAAATATTACAATAAGTGGAATTCTGTGTAGCTATCTGAATAGTCTATTAAGTATACATAACACTAGCCAACAGTTGGTAGCATTCCATTCCTAACATCTCCTTAATATAAATACATGTACAAGGTAAAAACTTAACTTGTACAATTCTGTAAGAAATTTTCACATGAGAAACCTTCTCTGTCACCAGTGCTATATAATGAGAGCTTTGTGTAATAAAGCCAGTAGACTTTAACTTCCCAGTGTATTGCAAGGCCTTACACAATACCATTTCACAACTGCATACTTTAATTGAATAAGGCATAATGGCCCTCGAATCCCCGACCTCCATAAAACACTATCAAAGCGTGCACTCAAACTTTGTCCCACTTGAAATGCTCTGTGTTTGTAGAAAATGTTCCTAAATTCTGAATGACAAAAAGTCAAACTTTTCAGAAAATGTTCCTAAATTCTGAATGTCAAAATGTCAAACTTTTCAGAAAATGTTCCAATTAGAAATGTTGGGTACATAACTGGCTATAAATATTATATATATTGAACCCTGTTTGTAGTAAATATTTTTAAACTTTGAACGTCTATTATACAATTTGTATTTACCTGATCTAATTATATATCACTATCACCGGTGAATAACAATGATATTATCTTGAAATACAGCACTATTACAAGGGGAAACTCTATGGATGTGTATTGGCGTTTATAGCCGTATGTTCTGGCAGTGCTAAAGAAATGATTCTACTGTTGTAAAGACATTCATCAGAAACCGATGTCAATAATATCATTTCTCAAGGCTTACAATGTTTGGCCTGTCAAACCTTTCAGATTGTCGGAGGCAACCATTTTGTTTGTTATCTCTGGATAAAAGTACAAAATGAGTTTGACCCTGTGGAGGAACATGAAGGCTATCGCGTAACACCTATGTAAACTTGGGTATATTTTGTAGCCATTTTTTTACTAATTTGAAATAATTTTGACTGATTTATGTTGACAGCACTAATCCAAAACGGAGTCCAAATTGAATAACGATTCACTGTCTTGATGTCTACAAAGATTGTGTCTGTACATTGGGGATGTGTTGTGTGTGGCGCTCCGAGTAAAAAGCTTACCAACCCTAGATACGAATCCACTGATAACATACTGAAGCACTCACCCAATAACTCTCAGTAGCCTGTTTACTTTTTAACTCCTTACTACTAAAATATCTACCATACAAATAAATATATGTACGGACAATCTTGTAAACACACACAACCCATAAAACAGATACTGTTTATCTTCACCTCAATAAATTTATTCAGGAATTTTCCATCTAGATTTTCCATTCTCTATACTAAACTTGACCGATTTGCTTGTTTCCTCTCTCTTTTCAAACAATGAAGGTATAACTTTCTGACATTAGGCCACTGCACCTACATGATACTATACAGGTATTTTTTTTATTTTTTTCAAGGGTCTTATTTTCATGATTTTCGCGTAATATATTTTTTCCGCGGAAAATAACTTCCCTCAAAGTAATTTTTTTCCCAAACAAAAATACAACCAGACATATCAATCGAAAATTAATCTAATATTACTGTAGCATATTGTGCTAAATTATAGCAAATTCAACTGAAATCTACGGAAAACAGATTCCTTAAAATTGACCATTTAAGCAAATTTGCAAAAATAAGGTCAGCAAAAAAAGGCTTTAACAGTACATGTAAGAGCAATCTAATTAAAATTATATCTTCTCATCGCTCCCGTTTACTGATTATCGCGTTGAAGATCTAACAACATCCCATAAAGGGTCACGTCAGAGGTCAACATGAAGCATTATCGTATTTATAACAAGCCAATCAAAACGCGACATAACTCTTTCTTTCAACCAATCAGAAAGCAGGACTGTAGCATTTAATGCAGACACCTCGTAGCCCAAAATCCACTTTTTCGTCTGGTCCAGTGATAGTTTGAATATTGCGAAGCCTGTCATTGGTTAATTTTAGTTTCAGGTTGTTAAACTTTTTAACGACATCATCACCAGAAAAGGAAGTCTCTCTTATTTCAAAGCAAAATCCACAAATTGTACAAACGTTGTCTTGTAGATAGACACGGCGTGGTGTCATGGGCGCCGCCATTTTCGATGCTCATTTGACACCTCTCGGTCTTTTATCATAGCAAGTGTGTTCCGAAATCATTACATCATCACTTACAGAAATGCGTAAGCTCTCATCTGATTGGTTAATGCAAAGGTCGCCTGAACATGACCCTTTATGGGATGTTGTTAGATCTTCAACGCGACATATCAGTAAACGGGAGCGATGTGAAGATATAATTTTAATTAGATTGATGTAAGAGCCGTTTTTTCCCATCTTTAGTCTGAATATGATTATTATTTGTGGTGAAAAACCTTTTCCTGAATACTTTTTTCCAGTGTTTGTTGAGAACCGTACAAAACACTATCTGTCACCTTTCTACAGAAGTATAGAACCCCCCTTCTATTTGATCAAGGATATGTTTACTCATTTGGACCTCCCCAACAAGTTTATATCAACAAATGGTCCCATCTCTCATTATATCATATTTAACTTGCAGTAGTGATAGCTCTTTGTTTGAAAACAAGAAAAAAATATGTTAAAGAATTGAGTCATATTAGGTTGTGAAATTGAGTCATATTTATCCTCCTCTCCCTATAAATCCATATTGTGCTCTCCCGTCAATGAACTTGGACTAGCTCAAGTCGAGTTGTGTGTGAGTATGGGTGGGGGGAATGATTTACCTGGGGAGTTCTGGTTCACCCGATATTTCACCCATGTTTAGTCCGTACCATAAAATTTCACACAGACTTTGACAAACACAGACATACATTGAAGGACTTTTGTTATAATGTGTCAGGGTTTCTGTCAGCACACCGGATATACAGCCATATTGATCCAAAGGTTTAGGCTACTTCTGCCTCGAGTCATCCTTGTCAGCTTCTAAAGAGCTCTAACGGAAACTTTTGAAATCTACATGTTTTATGTGTGTCTATTACAAAAAACAAATATTGAATACTAGAGGTTAATGGGACAGCTTACCTGGTAGGATCATAGAACTTAACATTTGACATTTCTTTATACTTAAATTACCATGGAAACCAAAAATGTATTTATTTTGCTAGCATCCTGTTCATTAAAACAGCTGGAAAGATCATGTGATAATGTTACTAGTCAGAAAATAAAATAAATTCTCATAAAAACATTTTCTTACCAAAACAGTAAAATGGATTTTGTAATGTTATATATTAGGTTGGGTGGTTAAAGCTTGTTATTTTTTAGCCCTCTTATGTAGGTTGGGTGGTTATAGCCTGTTATTTTCAGCCTCCCTATGTAGGTTGGGTGGTTATAGTTTGTTATTTTCAGCCTCCTTAGGTATGTTGGGTGGTTATAGCCTGTTATTTTCAGTCTCCTTAGGTAGGTTGGGTGGTTATAGCCTGTTATTTTCATCCTCCCTATGTAGGTTGGGTGGTAATAGCCTGTTATTTTCAGCCTCCCTATGTAGGTTGGGTGGTTATAGCCTGTTACTTTTAGCCTCCTTAGGTAGGTTGGGTGGTTATAGCCTGTTATTTTCAGCCTCCTTAGGTAGGTTGGGTGGTTAAAGCTAGTTATTTTCAGCCTCCCTAGGTAGGTTGGGTGGTTATAGCCTGTTATTTTCAGCCCTCTTAGGTAGGTTGGGTGGTTATAGCATGTTATCTTCAGCCTCCTTAGGTAGGTTGGGTGGTTATAGCCTGTTATTTTCAGCCTCCTTAGGTAGGTTGGGTGGTTATAGCCTGTTATTTTCATTCTCCTTAGGTAGGTTGGGTAGTTATAGCCTGTTATTTTCAGCCTCCTTAGGTAGGTTGGGTGGTTATAGCCTGTTATTTTCAGTCTCCTTAGGTAGGTTGGGTGGTTATAGTCAGTTATTTTCAGTCTCCTTAGGTTAACAGACGTATGAGACATGACACCACAACTCATGTCCGTGAATACTATCATGTCACACGGAAACACAGTTGTCAAGACAAAACCAGAATGATCTTTTAAACAGACATCCGGTAAAAACGTGATTTGAACATTTTTGCGGTAGAGTAGGTAGAGCGTTTATGACTAGGCACACGACTCAAATTTAAATAGTTTGATCGTTAGCACGCTAGGGCAGGTGTTTTGAACAGGTGAACCTCTACAGGTAAATGGACCATTAACTAGCAGATTAAGTAGATAAAATGATTTCTATTGGGACACATAGATGTTCTGTCTGTATGGAGTGTAACAGTAAGATTTTGAATCATGAAATATGTACGGCCAGTAATTATATCAGCACAGCTACGAGCGTATACCATGTGATGTAATTCGTGACTACATGTATAGGTATTTTTTATACAGGTAACATTTTTGTAATCCTGTCTCTGAAAATAGATTTTTGGACCCAGATTGACTTTCTATATTCTCAGAGAACAAAGGCAAAATAAAACATATTTTTTGGCCTCATTTGTTTTTATGTTTTATATATAGCATAAATGTCAAAGAGATGAAAAAGAAGTGGTAAAACTGGTAATTCTTTATGATTACACACCCATATGGTAGACACAATCCCTTCCATTTGTCAAACATATGTTCCCTCTGTATTTATAAACACAATACGTCCCATTGGTATAGACATGCGTGTTCTCTCAGCATGGACGCAGCATGTTCCCTTTGTACAGTCACAACAGATCAGAAATATTGATTTGGAATCTTGAAATTAAAGTCCTGATTGTGACCTTGAAATATGCACACAGATCTCCCCACCCCCTCCCACACACACACACACAAACACCTTCCCCAACACCTGCCCACTATAAGACCACTTACAAGCAAGTTGATAGAATTGTTATGTCACAAAAAAAAATCATATATTGAATTCCTCACATTCTCAAATCAGCTGCTTACCTTGTCAATCACAAACATAAACACTTAAAACCAAGTGTCACCGTGAACTTAGGTGTCAACAGTGACCTACGACCTCCAGAGGTCACACAAAATCTCACCTGAGGTAACCTTGCATGTTTTCACCTGAAAGTGAATATATGATACACATGTAAAGGAATATAGTTTCCTAACTGACAGGCAAATCCTCCTGTCAGCAGATTGAATTTGTTCACCTGATTGTTCTCAAGTGTAATACTGTAACGTCAAGTCTGGTGTTCATTGGGGGATTGCAGTATCTACAGGTGTGTTCCATGTTAAAAATGAGAACAGATTCCAGATGTACATTTTTCACTGTCCCAGTTTCTGATCATTGGCTGTGGGTAGAACATATTGCTGTACACCCATCCCACCATTTTGTTTAACACCTGTGTACTAAAGTCTATTAAGACCATTTTATTACCTGTAACAATAAACGATGACCAGGCTACAATGAGTATAACAATGCCTAGTCTATCACATGTATGTTTGATATGTGTAACGATACCAATTGTGACATCACAATGGTTTGGTTTGTTTGTAGTTTACGTCATATTAACAGCTATAGTCATTTACGTTACCGCTACCAAACACTGCAACAAAGTATTGGACACGGTTTTTCCAGCACGACTATAGCTTTGATAAATATCATTTCCGAAAAGTTGATAAATATTTCCGAAAAATTGATAAATATCATTTCCGAAAAGTTGATAAATATCATTTCCGAAAAGTTGATAAGTATCATTTCCAAAAAGTTGATAAATATCATTTCCGAAAAGTTGATAAATCATTTCCGAAAAGAAAACTAAACCTTGTGGGACAATTACGAGAAACAGTAAAGATAAAACAAACAAAGGATGAGCAACAACAGTGTTTTGAGTATAAACCTTTAGTGGGGCTACTGACTGGGACTCCAACCCTACACTTAATAGATTGTTATACTTTCCCTCTAACTGATTGAGCTACCTGGTTAATGGAAGTGTCCTGGCCTAACTCTGCTACTGTTATATATATATGGATGTTAAATGGAGGTATGTAGGAAAAACCACCAGGATTTGGTGATGGAGGATAGCCAGAGAAAAAACCACCAACCTGCGGCTAGTCACAGACAAATGCCCCACCTAGGCCTGTCAAACCTGTGACCTAGTTGTGGCCAACGCTGCAGCAGCAGCAGCCCCCCCCCCCGTTTTTTTACATGTGAATCATGATGTGTGAGCTTTTACTTGTGTGAACTGTGATGTGTGAACTTTTACGTGTGCGAACTGTGATGTGTGAACTTTTACTTGTGTGAACTGTGATGTGTGATTTTTTTTACGTGTGTGAACTGTGATGTGTGAACTTTTACGTGTGCGAACTGTGATGTGTGAACTTTTACTTGTGTGAACTGTGATGTGTGATTTTTTTTACGTGTGTGAACTGTGACGTGTGAACTTTTACTTGTGTGAACTGTGATGTGTGATTTTTTTTTACGTGTGTGAACTGTGACGTGTGAACTTTTACTTGTGTGAACTGTGATGTGTGAACTTTTACGTGTGTGAACTGTGACGTGTGAACTTTTACGTGTGTGAACTGTGATGTGTGAACTTTTACGTGTGAACCATGTTTTTTTAATTGTGCCACTTATTGGGAAACACGAAGGATCAACTTATAGATATATATAAGCCACCATAGGTTTATATACAAAATATTAGGTTATAACCTAGAACATCAAATCTCCATAACTTCTGAATAAATCCATTAAATTACCACAACCATATTTAAATGACTTTTAAAATATATATACCCAAAGGGTAATATTCATGTATATATATATACAGATGTAAATTATCCTTCTAATCACTGATGAAATATTTCTGGTATATTGAGGTATTGAATTACATGAGTAAGAGTTGGTGTACCAGTACATATAAAGAAGTTGAGATTCCTCCCCTGTGTAAATCTCGTGTTCTTTCTCTAGCCTGCCCCCTCCCCCTCCACACACACACACCAGACACCACAGAATCCACTTCCTGTACATTAACTGTGATAGATGTGTAAGAGGAACATTAACACTGTCTATAACTTCCTGTGTAGGTGACCACAACTTCTGGGATGGTCAAACTTCAAACAACCTCCCAGACAGCATACAGAGACAGGTGAAAGTTCTCAACATAAACTCACTCAAAGCTGTATCTCTAAATATAGCTGTATCAATTTTATTCCTATTTTCTGTAGTAGATTAAAATCATGAAATTCTCCATAGTTCAAATTATTGAAGAGACAGTCATCTAAAACTCCTGGTTAAGGATTGGCATCCGATAGCACAGCCAGTGCATATCCTATATGTCAGGTATATACCCAGACTTGGATTACTTTACCATGTAAACCACAAAATTTCTTATCTGCGTAAAGGATTTTTACTTTGAAATCTGACACACCCTTGTCTTTGTATACCTACGCATAATGGAGATCGTAATCAGTAAATATCAAATTTGTATCTAAAAAGTACAAAAAAAATCATATAGTTATGTTTCTAATGCAGACTTTTCCTGGACGCAGATCGAGACATCCTCTGTAAACATTAATACACCTACTGACATCTCACCATATACAGTAACAGCTCATCTCAGACTATTTTATGAATGAATGACACATACTACGATACTTACTATAAACCTATCTCCTGGTAATCTACACTTGAGCCTGGATATATGTTGACCCCTGGGTCAATTGATGTGGTGAGATGTACTTTACTGAGTATATAGAGACATACAATCCTGTTACACTACTAGATGATGGAGAGGAGAGAAAAAAAGACATATGTCGCATCTCAAGAATCCAATTAATTTCTGATGTGGTACCTAAGAAATGAAGTAATACATGTATAACTAATGCTTATCACTGAGGAAAAGCAGGATAAAATCAGGTCACAGCCAAAAGAAACTATCAGAAAACTGTATCATAATTAATTATACCAGTGACATTGGCATATTAGTTAAACAGGAGAGGAAAAATGCATAGCCAGACCTGCTATAACCTTTTCACCACCGTTGACCATAATGGACTCACCCCCATAAATGCATGGAAGAGTCTACTAAAGTTACCTAGAGGTGAAAGGGCTAACTATGAGCTACCTGGTACCTGGTGGTCAACCCAGTCCAGTTCTGCTATGTAAATATTTACTGTACGACTTTATATATGATACATTAGTTTGTTAATTAAGAGGGAAAACCCATGTGTCTTTTTTACAGAATAAATACGGTAGTTCGCCAGTAAGAATGGAAAACCCAAATGTTTTACTTGAGTGTAACTACAGAAGTTGGTAAGTAAGCAGGGAAAACCCAGGTATCTTTTTTACAGTATAAATATGGTAGTTTGTTAGTAATAATAGGAAACCTATATGTCTTTGAATGTAGAAAGTAGGAGGGCAAAACCCAAATGTCTTATTTACAGTATAACTACGGTAGTTGGTAAGTAGGAGGGAAAAACCCAAATGTCTTACGGCTAGGGCAACTACTGTAGTTGGTAAAGTAAGTGGGGGAAAACCTGGTGACTTATTTACAGTATAACTACGGTAGTTCGTAAGTAGGAGGGGAAAACCAAAATGTCTTACGGACAGGGCAACTACGGTAGTTGGTAAGTAAGAGGGGAAAAACCTGGTGACTTATTTATAGTATAACTACGGTAGTTGGTAAGTAAGTGGGTAAAACCCTGGTGACTTATTTATAGTATAACTACGGTAGTTGGTTAGTAAGTGGGGAAAACCCTGGTGACTTATTTATAGTATAACTATGGTAGTTGGTTAGTAAGTGGGGAAAACCCTGGTGACTTATTTATAGTATAACTAAGATAGTTGGTAAGTAGGAAGGCAAAACTCAAATGCCTTATTTACAGTATAACTACGGTAGTTGGTAAGTAGGAAGGAAAAACCCAAATGTCTTACGGCTAGGGCAACTACGGTAGTTGGTAAAGTAAGTGGGGGAAAACCTGGTGACTTATTTACAGTATAACTACGGTAGTTCGTAAGTAGGAGGGGAAAACTGAAATGTCTTACGGCCATGGCGACTATGGTATTTGGTTAGTAAGTGGGGAAAACCCTGGTGACTTATCTATAGTATAACTACGGTAGTTGGCCACGGTAAGTAAGAAAGGGAAACCGAGGTGTCTGATATCGATGTACAGTATAACTACGGTAGTTGATCATTAAGAGGGGAAAACCCAGCCTGAACATGCAGCCTACTGTACAAGACATAAGGGATTTCCTCTGGTAACAAACAAGTCTCTGGAGGCAGGTGGAACCTATCTATAATCAGACTTGTTCAAATATAGTTTACAATCTCTTCATCAGTTCAAGTGCTAATGTCAATATGACAGAATTGCTGTAGGTGACTGTACAGGTGTAAGTGATAAGGATTTGACAGATCTAGTACAGCACTGCATGATGGTACCAGGTTTTTATACTTGTGCAACTTTTACCTGTTGTGTAATATATTGTTAGGTCAATAAGTCTAAACAGAAATCCTTTGTTCAAAGTTCAAACAAAACTTGTTTGTTTCCGCGATGAAATTTTAAAACATTATATTTTCGCAAAATGCAAAAATAGAGGAAGTGGCAAATTCGATATTGCAAGTCATACTTTTTGTTGAGGTAGAATAATCGTCTGGTCAGAAATCTCAATTTTGTGACAATTTCAGAATATCAGACTTTGAAATGTAGCGGATCTGGACTGGGCAATCACCAGCAACCAGGTAGCTCAATTGGTAGAGTGTCCTGTATTCCCCATCTCTGGACTCCTAAGTATACATACTGTATTGTGTATACTGTTCATTACAGCCTGTATACCCCATCTCTGGACTCTTATTATACATACTGTACTGTGTATTCTGTTAGTTACAGCCTGTATACCCCATCTCTGGACTCTCATTATACATCCTGTATTGTGTATACTGTTAGTTACAGCCTGTATACCCCATGTCTGGACTCTTATTATACATACTGTACTGTGTATTCTGTTAGTTACAGCCTGTATACCCCATCTCTGGCCTCTTATTATACATACTGTACTGTGTATACTGTTAGTTATAGCCTGTATACCCCATCTCTGGACTCTAAGTATACATACTGTACTGTATCTACCGTTAGTTACAGCCTGTATACCCCATCTCTGGACTCTAAGCATACATACTGTACTGTATCTACTGTTAGTTACAGCCTGTATACCCAATCTCTGGACTCTCATTATACATACTGTACTGTGTATACTGTTAGTTATAGCCTGTATACCCCATCTCTGGACTCTAAGTATACATACTGTACTGTATCTACTGTTAGTTACAGCCTCTATACCCCATCTCTGGACTCTCATTATACATACTGTATTGTGTATACTGGTAGTTACAGCCTGTATACACCATCTCTGGACTCTTATTATACATACTGTACTGTGTATTCTGTTAGTTACAGCCTGTATACCCCATCTCTGGACTCTTATTATACATACTGTACTGTGTATTCTGTTAGTTACAGCCTGTATACCCCATCTCTGGCCTCTTATTATACATACTGTACTGTGTATACTGTTAGTTACGGCCTGTATACCCCATCTCTGGACTCTTATTATACATCCTGTACTGTGTATACTGTTAGTTACAGCCTGTATACCCCATGTCTGGACTCTTATTATACATACTGTACTGTGTATACTGTTAGTTATAGCCTGTATACCCCATCTCTGGACTCTAAGTATACATACTGTACTGTATCTACTGTTGGTTACAGCCTGTATACCCCATCTCTGGACTCTCATTTTACATACTGTACTGTGTATACTGTTAGTTACAGCCTGTATACCCCACCTCTGGACTCTAAGTATACATACTGTACTGTATCTACTGTTGGTTACAGCCTGTATACCCCATCTCTGGACTCTCATTATACATCCTGTATTGTGTATACTGTTAGTTACAGCCTGTATACCCCATCTCTGGACTCTCATTATACATACTGTACTGTGTATACTGTTAGATGTTCAATCAATAGAGCTGGTGCTGGCTGCTGCAGCTGTGTACACTAATCTACCATTTCTGGTTCTATTACATTTAGTAATTATATCAATTACGTCCAATAAAGAACATGATTTACCCTGTAACGCTGACACAAACTTAGGCAATAAGACAGATTTACTGATGATAAAACAAACATGGTATAATTACGCCTAACTATAGCCAGACTAACTCTATTGTACATGTTGTTATGTATAAGTCGGGGGGGGGGGGGGGGGGGGGTATTCACCATAGCTTGAATCTCTTTAATCAAGGCCAATAATCCATAGTAGAAGTTAACATCGACAAGCTGTATTGTAGGGAATATAAATAGGGCACTGAGTGTACAACACAGTCTTAGTACACACATCTGTTCTAGTTAAACATTACCGGGTGACAGAATCAATCAATATTTGTTCACCTCATCACAGTCACTTCAGTACAAAAAGACTAATGTTTATACTGACATCTACAGAGTACAGCATGACCAACTCACCTGGTCCTCCTGAAGGAGGCCCGACGCTTGTCAACGTCCACGAAGTAACTGCTTAGCATCCTGGCGATTAATACACACTAACACAATAAGATTTAACAGAGAACATTAAATCTCTCCTGACAGATCATGACTGTTGATCCTGGAAACCTACATTTAACCTTACCAACGGTTTTGCACTTTTATCAAAACCAGTTGTCAATTTCGATTCCTCACTTAGCCATGAGTATGTCACTCATATCTTAACACACTGCACCGTTTGATTATAAACTATTCTTCCGATCCTTTGTATAAGTTCATCCTTTTTAAATGTTACTAATCCTTCCAAGGCGACACACATTCATATTTTTCCACTGAGTAGTTTTTCAAATCACATGTCATTTCAAATCTGTTTAAAATCAACTTAAAATTGACCATGCAGAAGTGAATAATAATATGGGTGATTTAAATTTCCAAAGACGTCATCTACACTTTGACAACCTCAACAAATTAGTAGATAAATTCTAGTGTCCACTAAGGAAACTCCAACCCTTTAAATGAGTAGTCCCTACCACCAGCTGACGAGGCAGCAGACCCAACCGAGTCAAACGTCTTTGTGTAAGTGAAACAAGATTACATGAACACTCTACAAATGGAGTTGACGTCTGTGTCTGTCAGGTTTTCTTTACTGACGGTGTCACACGACTTTTCCCCCTAAGCTCCCGACCTTCAAGTTCACGCTTGAGTAATGATGCAGAGGATCAGCAGAAGGTATCTTGGTCAGGAGGGGGTAAAAATATGTAAATCAGCACACCGGTATACCAGACCAAAGACAAATCTGTTACCCAGATTGTACGGTACCTAAAGCCTGCCCAAGTGTTACAAAACCACTGCACAGTCTTACCAAGGTAAACAAAGTTTTTAATAGCCCCATATCTAGACCCACGCTGTCTAACGACAGATGCAGTTTACCTGACTAAGAAATATCTGTGACGAAATCTCCAAGTCATTCCGTTCAAACTGTAATACCTAAGTACAGCTATCATCTGCCTACCACTTAACACAGTGTTATGTAAGACAGAAGCTGTTTTCATGGGCAGGAATTTTTTGCTAAATTGATAAGGAGGATATAGGATGTACAATTTCTGATACATAAACGATGGAATTTGTTATCACAGCAGACAATCTCAAGTGGGAGTCAGGTGATGGACCACTGACTGTATGAGATAAACACGGAAAGGATGAACAAATAAAAAGTACAGAAAAAATATATAATAAAAAATTATTAAATTTAGCAAAAGATTAAGAAAGCTTGTTTTGTTGAACAAAAAAGGTTTTAAAAAGATCTAAAATATTATTGGTTATTTTCCAGCATTTGAAGGCTTTTAACTTTCTTTAACAAAGAGAACTTTGAGCCACATGCTAACTATAACCTACGTACCCCTATCCCAAATCCACACCCACCCTGAATCCTGAGGAAGAAATGTTACATTATTTTCATTGAAGGGCAGTTCAGTATTAATTTGAAAAGTCAAATATACATAAATAATATGAATTTTGAATGATATTAAACTGTGAATTAATGAAAATATCTTCACATCTTTATCTAGCAGAAATTTCAATCAGCTAAATAAATTTCTATTTGATCATTAATTTGGTCTGTTTTACAGAAACTATGAAAATTATGTATATATATATTATAGAAAATATTTTATATATCAGTCTGCAGCTGTTTCATTGTCATTTTTAATACCCAATATACAATATGTACATAAATATTCATCAGTATTGTTGACCCACATACAATCTTATATGTGAAAAGCAGAGCAGCACATGTCTAGACAATATCGGTTATAAATATGTATTTATACATGTACTAAAACCATATCAACATAAACAGCAAACCAATAAACACCCTGTTAAATACAGGATCTGGTTTAATGACTGTGAATTAATCACAATGTGTGTATTCATTGTTAATGAGATAACAAATTTTACCTTGGTGAGTATGAAGTGAGTCAGTTCAAGCTATCTATAAAGCCTGGTTAGATTACGATAATCCATGGAAAATGGATTTCTTTATCATTGAATAAATAATGAAAAGTAAAAAGTCTATGTATACATCTGTATAAGATGCATATCTTCGTAAACAATGTATATACCAGTACAATGCATCAACAGGCTGTATTGAATATTTTGAAACAGTCAAGTTTTCACGCATAAAGTACCAGGCACATTGTAAGTAGATTTATCTGTGACTTTGAAAACCATGCTGTACAAAATGTAAATGTGCATCTTTAATTCTCTTTAGCAAAGTAAACTGTAGCAATTCCTAAATGTTTATATACATTTTTAAATTCAATCTAAACAAGGTAAAGTATTGTAAGAATTTCATACCTCCCCATCTCTAAATATAATTCGGAAAAATCAAACAAAGGGCCACAACTCTGCATAAAGTTGGACCCAATTTCAGTACCAGACAAACTGTGAATCCATAGGGTACCCATATACAAAATTTGGCAATTGTAGGTGATCAGATTTGAGATGTGCCTCGGACAAAGTGATACAAGGTCAACAAAGGGAAGTAACTCTAGGTATAATGGGGAATGAGACTCAATTTCAGTATGCTCCACTCCACAAAAAAGCCTGTCAATCATAGGTGACAGAGTATGTTAAGTATGTCTTGGACAAAGTCACATATCGACACATGGACGAACAGTGCAAACCAATAGTCCAATCTGACAGTACCTGTTGGGGACTTATAATGTCTAAAAATGTATTTCCCAAACAAAATTTTGAAATGGCAAAATGTGACAAAAGTAGAATGATTGCTTACAAATACATTTGTGTTACAAAAATTCAATTTAAAATGTTGATGAAATGTATTGTGTTTCCTATATAGAATTTTTCATTGATTGCTGTTTTTTGTAAGGATCACTACTATAAGCTGTATAGACATGTTGGAACTGGTCAATAAACAGTTAATTAATTATCCACACTTATCTCCAATCTACGTACAATGAACACATCCCTGTACAATAAATATATCCTCACACTCAACAACCAAGGCTGATTTGTCAATAAAGATAAACATCTGTATATAAGAGGTAATGGATATTGGTTCATTCTTGATTAACACCCTTAAGTAGCCAGAAAAAATCCGGCTGCCTACCAACCTTGTACTATACCAGTCAAAATACTGTGACCATCTCATAAATATTCATTAAGTGACATCAAATTTTGTCAAAAGATCATGAATATTCATTAATGGGCATCTAATAACAGGGTCAATTATCTCTCTTCATTAATTATTCATGAAGCGTTTAGAGTAACAGGAATGTCTAATCAAGAAATTGCCCATTGATTCAATTAGAAGAAAATTGTCCATTAATTAGTCAACTGCCAATATTAAGTGATTGTCGATTGATATTCAAGCACAGACCTTGGATTTCAATACACAGCTGCAGTGTTGACACCGGAGATGTTCCATAATATATATCATACCTCTTATATTGTCATCTATAGCTACATTATCGTCCTGTTACTGTTGTTCTGCCTTAAAAACCAACAAGGTACAAGATTCAATGGTCTGCCCTTTAATTTGAAGTCAATCTGTATGACAACTGGTATTATAAATGGTGTTTCGACAGGCAAGAGGAAAGGAAGTGCTACTTTAGGAGGCCTAACAAAATGTTCAATGTAACAGATTACAACAGGTCCAAATTGTTTAGAATCAATTATAATATTAGCTCATAATCATGTGAGGCATTGAGAGGGTGACACAATAAAGTCAGCACTTTATAAATAGATCACTGAAGGTTTTTTAATTGTAATTGTGAAGAAAAGCATATGAATAAAACAATTTCTTCATAATTCAATCTTTCCTACGAAACTTCATCACTTTGACTCTGAAATAAGATGTCAGAAACACAAACCTTTCAATGTAGTGTTATTTTGTTATCATCACATTTTCTCTAACAAATGACATATAATAATACAACATTTGATATATATAGCACCCTATCTAGCTAGAATAAGCCACTCTAAAGCACTTTATATTACATAGATATACAATTTATACAATCAATACAATTAACCTATACTTTGAATTATACATTAATCAAATTTTGAGGAATTTAAAGCAGAATTTACTATAGTCTGTACTCTGGAAATTCAGGCAGGTCTATCACAGATATCCAGGTATACCATGTTTGCATTAGTTAGGGCTCAGGATGTAAGCTGAAAGAGACGGGACACTTATTAAGGTAATCAAAAATAAGTTACGGCAGTTGCTGGCTGTAGAGGTGACGTAACTATCAGACACATTCCAAGGAAAAATTCCATAACTGTTTGCTCCTTTTTTAATGGGAGGGTTGCTTACAGTAGGAGTGGAACTAGTTAAGGGGAATAGGGTACAGTTTGTAAAGCTATGTCGCCAGGAATGGTCCACTGCTAGAATATTGTTCTTTCCTTGTACTAAAAAAATATTTTCAGAGATACCTATCCCCAGTACCACAATTCCTCAGATATTTTTAAGAACGGATCCAAAGATGTAAGTCCCATATCTCTAAACATTATAAGTTGCAGACATTTCACTGGATGTTATATACTTCCTCAGCAGCAGCAACTTTGATAATTTACCAAATGAATGGAAGGCAGAAGTGTATAGGAAAAGTAATCACAAAAACGGGTCTAGTATTGATAGTATACAATGAAATATAATATTTTTGCCCAGCAACGTTTTCATCCTTGTGTCTTTTATAGTGTCCAATGCCCTGCCTTGAATTCGCCATTGCTATTTGAAATTTTGCTTATATCAAAAATTCGCCCTTTTTTGTTGCATTGTAAGTAATATAATCCCTGCAGACTTGGTTCCCTTTTTTCGAAGGCTAAAATCTGGTGAAAATAAAGTTAATGTTAATTTGCAATTTTAAATTATTATCAGGTTTTATAACCATGTTCACTAACCATGCACATATGACTTTGATTTTCAAGGATAACTTCTTCCTTGGGATGGTAAGGGTTAGACAGATATGATAGAAAAAGTCACTGTATCTCTTCGCACCTCAAATCACGTTTTTTCTCAAATTAATTTCTGACTCAGAAAATCCTAGCTTTGTTTACAGTTTACCAGATATATTTAGACAATGTACTTATTGTATATGTCATCTATAGTACAGAAATGTCAGAATCCCTTACTGCTTATGAGTTAAAGAAAATCTGATTCACACCGGTTGAAGACAGACAACATGCAAAGCCACAGACAAGGAATGATGTGTTGGATCACCCTTTACATTAGATGGTCTCCCCAGTCCACTGGCTTCTGTGCAGAACTGTCACACTCGGCCACCATCACTGTGCACCTTGACAAATGGTATGTCAGTATAGTCTAATGTCAAATAAATCTTCATTTCCTTTAATTTGTTATTAGTGCTAATCCCCTCCAATTACCCCCTCCCCCATCATCAGCGTCATTGAGTCAGCCACTAGGTGGCGAGCCTATCTGTGTACTGTTGTCGTTAACCATTGACCCAGTTCTGCCGCAAATCTGATCAATGACATTTACAAACAAATGCTAAAACTGTATAAGAAACAGTCTCGCAAAAAAAAAATCAATGATGTTACATGAAGTGGGATCTAATCAATTTCACATGTGGTTATACCAGAGCGTATTGATGAGAGCGTATTGATGAGAGCTCAGTATTACACTGTGTGGTTATACCAGAGCGTATTGATAAGAGCTCAGTATTACACTGTGTAGTTATACCAGAGCGTATTGATGAGCCAAGTATTACACTGTGTGGTTATACCAGAGCGTATTGATGAGCCCAGTATTACACTGTGTGGTTATACCAGAGCGTATTGATGAGAGCTCAGTATTACACTGTGTGGTTATACCAGAGTGTATTGATGAGCCCAGTATTACACTGTGTGGTTATACCAGAGCATATTGATGAGCTCAGTATTACACTGTGTGGTTATACCAGAGCGTATTGATGAGCCCAGTATTACAATGTGTGGTTATACCGGAGCGTATTGATGAGAGCTCATTATTACACTGTGTGGTTATACCGGAGCGTATTGATGAGAGCTCGTTATTACACTGTGTGGCTATACCAGAGCGTATTGATGAGCTCAGTATTACACAGTGTGGTTATACCAGAGGGTATTGATGAGAGATCAGTATTACACCGTGTGGTTATACCAGAGCGTATTGATGAGCTCAGTATTACACTATGTGGTTATACCGGAGCGTATTGATGAGAGATCAGTATTAAACTGTGTGGTTATACAAGAGCGTATTGATGAGCTCAGTATTAAACTGTGTGGTTATACCAGAACGTATTGATAAGAGCTCAGTATTAAACTGTGTGGTTATACCGGAGTGTATTGATGAGCTCAGTATTAAACTGTGTGGTTATACCAGAGCGTATTGATGAGGTCAGTATTACACTGTGTGGTTATACCAGAGCGTATTGATGAGAGCTCAGTATTCCACTGTGTGGTTATACCAGAGCGTATTGATGAGAGCTCAGTATTACACTGTGTGGTTATACCAGAGCGTATTGATGAGCTCAGTATTAAACTGTGTGGTTATACCCGAGCGTATTGATGAGAGATCAGTATTACACTGTGTGGTTATACAAGAGCGTATTGATGAGTTCAGTATTAAACTGTGTGGTTATACCAGAACGTATTGATGAGAGCTCAGTATTAAACTGTGTGGTTATACCAGAGCACATTGATGAGAGCTCAGTATTACACTGTGTGGTTATACCGGAGCGTATTGATGAGTTCAGTATTAAACTGTGTGGTTATACCAGAGCATATTGATGAGAGCTCAGTATTACACTGTGTGGTTATAACGGAGCGTATTGATGAGAGCTCAGTATTACACTGTGTGGTTATACCAGAGCGTATTGATGAGAGCTCAGTATTACACTATGTGGTTATAACGGAGCGTAATAATGAGAGCTCAGTATTACAGTGTGGTTATAATCAGAGTGTATTGACAGACTCAGTATTACACAGTGTGGTTATAACGGAGCGTATTGATGAGAGCTCAGTATTACAGTGTGGTTATAATCAGAGTGTATTGACAGACTCAGTATTACACAGTGTGGTTATAACGGAGCGTATTGATGAGAGCTCAGTATTACAGTGTGGTTATAATCAGAGTGTATTGACGGACTCAGTATTACACAGTGTGGTTAGAATCAGAGTGTATTGACGGACTCTGAGTATTTCAGTGTGGTTATAATCAGAGTGTATTGACGGACTCAGTATTACACTGTGTGTTTTTAATCAGAGTGTATTGACGGACTCATTATTACACAGTGTGGTTATAATCAGTGTATTGACGGACTCAGTATTACGCAGTGTGGTTATAATCAGAGTGTATTGACGGACTCAGTATTACACAGTGTGGTTATTATCAGAGTGTATTGACGGACTCAGTATTACACAGTGTGGTTAAAATCAGAGTGTATTGACGGACTCAGTATTACACAGTGTGGTTTTAATCAGAGTGTATTGACAGACTCAGTATTACACAGTGTGGTTTTAATCAGAGTGTATTGACGGACTCGTATTACACAGTGTGGTTATAATCAGAGTGTATTGACGGACTCAGCGTATTGATGAGCCCAGTATTACACTGTGTGGTTATACCGGAGCGTATTGATGAGCTCAGTATTACACTATGTGGTTATAACGGAGCGTAATAATGAGAGCTCAGTATACAGTGTGGTTATAATCAGAGTGTCTTGACGGACTCAGTATTACACAGTGTAGTTTTAATCAGAGTGTATTGACAGACTCAGTATTACGCAGTGTGGTTTTAATCAGAGTGTATTGATGAGAGCTCAGTATTACAGTGTGGTTATACCAGAGCGTAATAATGAGAGCTCAGTATACAGTGTGGTTATAATCAGAGTGTATAGACGGACTCAGTATTACAGTGTTGTTTTAATCAGAGTGTATTGACGGACTCAGCGTATTGATGAGCCCAGTATTACACTGTGTGGTTATACCGGAGCGTATTGATGAGCTCAGTATTAAACTGTGTGGTTATTCCCGAGCGTATTGATGAGAGATCAGTATTACACTGTGTGGTTATACCAGAGCGTATTGATGAGAGCTCAGTATTACAGGGTGGTTATAATCAGAGTGTATTGACTGACTCAGTATTACACAGTGTGGTTATGATCAGAGTGTATTGACGGACTCAGTATTACACAGTGTGGTTATAATCAGTGTATTGACGGACTCAGTATTACACTGTGTGGTTATAATCAGAGTGTATTGATTAGAGCTCAGTATTACACTGTGTGGTTATAACGGAGCGTAATAATGAGAGCTCAGTATTACAGTGTGGTTATAATCAGAGTGTATTGACGGACTCAGTATTACAGTGTGGTTTTAATCAGAGTGTATTGACGGACTCAGTATAACAGTGTGGTTTTAATCAGAGCGTATTGATGAGAGCTCAGTATTACAGTGTGGTTATACCAGAGCATAATAATGAGAGCTCAGTATTACAGTGTTGTTATAATCAGAGTGTATTGACGGACTCGGTATTACAGTGTGGTTTTAATCAGAGTGTATTGACGGACTCAGTATTACAGTGTGGTTTTAATCAGAGCGTATTGATGAGAGCTCAGTATTACAGTGTGGTTATACCAGAGCGTAATAATGAGAGCTCAGTATCACGATCAGACAACTCAGTATTTCAATGTGTGATTATACTGTATAGTGTTGATAAGACATGTCAGTATTTTACTTGTATTTTGCAGGCATACATAATGTATTCTTTAAAATGAAGATTACAGTGATTATATTAATATTCGATTAGCTTGTTTATATTTCATGTCTACATTACAGCTATGGTCATTTAAGGACATGCCTGCAGATTTTTGTGAACAAGCAAAGATAGTTAGATACAGAAGTATACATATTTATACCATATAAAGCAATAACGCCCAAGTATTTGGTTAGTATACCAAACAGAGATTAGTGACTCACACCATGGCAATCATGAATGCCTACAAGGAAAGGACAACAATCTACAGAATGACAAATATTTAACATTCTATTATTGGTGAACAAGAGACCTTCAACACTTCAAAGATATTTCCTCAAATACAATATGTACATTTTGATTTCAAATATTCAATTAAGATAACATACTGCACTAGTGCTAGAGGTTATCTTTATTCAATAAAATATAGAAATGTAATGTACACAATTTTATATCATTTAAAAGCATATTGGCAAAATGTAATAATTGATTTTAACCTACATGAGTCACGCATGATCAGCACAACACATCTAGCTGACAGACGGGGAAAATAATATACTCGCTATCAAAGTTCTGTCATTTTTTTCTTATAATTATTACAGCAGAAAACAGGCTGCTCTATTCTCGTAGCCGAAAGTGCAATTTTTTCGCAAAAATAAACAAATATTCATGAATACTTTCCCAATTTTTATGAAAATTGATATTACAATATTTTTCTATATTCATGCAGTCAGACTCCCGTAGAAATTGAGAGAGAAAAAAACTGGAGTTATTTAAGAGCAGATAAAAACAGTTTTATTATGATATGCATGATTATAAAACATATTCACTCATAAAATCAATTTACGTAATAACAAAAGGCCTGTATCGCTCACCTGAATATGTTTAAAATAATTGGTATGAAGTAAAGACATAGCACTCCATGGTAGGTGCTGTAAGTACATATGAAATTTCAGAAAGATTCATCCAGTACTTGAGATATAGCGAGAACAAACTTCAAACAGAGCCCCACCCCTATGGCCCTAGGGGGGTCATACCCACCAATTATACAAAATTGAGACCCTTTGGCCCAAGGATGCTCCAGACTAAATAAGGATAAAATCCCTTAATCTCTATGGTAGAAGAAGGATTATAAAAGTTTTACTTCTATTCCCCCTATTGGGCCCCGCCCTCAGCCCCAACGGGGAGGCCCAGACCCACTGTTTATCCAAAAGTGGTTCCCCTTCACCCAAGGATGCTCCACACCAAATATGGACCAAATCCTTTCATTCCTACAGAAGAAGAAGGATTTTAAAGATTAATTTGCTATGTTTCCCCTATTGGACCCTGCCCCTCTGCCCCCAGGGGGGCAAGACCCACCATTTATACAAAATGTGTTCCCCTTTCCCCAAGGATGCTTTTGACCAAATATGGAACAAATCCTTTCATTCCTACAGAAGAAGAAGTATTTTAAAGGTTTTACCTCTATTTCCCCTATTGGGCCCCGCCCCTCAACCCCCAGGGGAGCCAGACCCACCATTTATACAAAATTGAGTCCCCTTGGCCCAAGGATGATGCAGACTAAATTAAGATCAAATCCCTTAATCCCTACAGTAGAAGAAGGATTTTAAAGGTTTTACCTCAATTTTCCCCTATTGGGCCCCGCCCCTCTGCCCCCAGGGAGGCCACACCCACCGTTTATACAAATTGAGTCCCCTTATAGTAGCCTAAGGATACTCTAGACCAAATTTAGTCAAAATCTACTTGGCCGTTCAGGACTAGTAGCGTTTTAAAGGAAAAGTTGACGGACGGACGGACGGACGGACGGACGACGGATTGTGCGGTATGGCATTATAATTAAGCTCACCAGGTGAGCTAAAAATGAAATAAGAGAAAAAACTTTCACATATATACACAATTCTGTTATAACTTCATAATGCTAAATATTTAAATTGTGTTTAGCCTCTTATTTCTCCCATCCCCCTTTAATATCACCTTCACCAACCCAACAATATTACACAAATATTACACTCCCTCAACTTAATTAACTAGCAACACAAACACTATACAAGCATATAATAACTTATAGATGTCCATTTACACATCGTTCACACATCGACCACAATACCAGCGTACGAGCCCCGAGGACATGTCCACGATGTATGCACACAAAACAAAATTCACCGTTTATGACACTACAATGATCACATTTTTCCATTTTCCCTGAAAATGAACATTTTGTGCAAACTTGTCTAATATTTTTTATTACATGGCAACAGACAGAGTATGTGACGAATACGTTTACTGTAATCGAGAGTGGTTTGTTTCCTATCAGTACCATAGAGCATGGCACTACTCAAACTATCAATATTGAATGATCTTCTATGACTCAGCCCATCACCGCTCAGCACAGGGGATCCCCATGGGGAACGTGTGCTGGTACACACCAACTGTGGGGCCTCTTTTAGGGAATTTATTAAAAGACATGTTTTTTGCATAGTTATGTCTTTAAAGATATGTAGAGATTTCTGCACAGTTAATAGTTTAAATCAGTTTAAATATCATGATCGATCATCAGCTTCCTCTAACCAAACAATGATTGATTAAAATCTATTAAATTTTGGATTATCTTTCAGATATCTGAATACTAGCAGTGTCTAAAATACTGTACTTGTATTTCTCACTAATGTGTTTGAGTATTTACGATTGGGTCAGTCAATAAACTTACACATGAAGTCAACTGTAAAGTCATGTGTTTACTCGCTATTTCATTGGTATGGTATAATCCATCAATCAAAGTTACGAATATAGTGATTTATGTCATATTTCATTAATAAAAAAATTGGCAAAAAGATACAAAAGCACAAAATCTTGCTCTGTTGAATGTTTACAATCTGATTGGCTCTTGACTTCTTTCATTACAAGACGCTTGTGCTTATATATGATACAAGCAACAAACTAAAAAGTCCCTACTCTTGGTGCATACCATATCGTCTGCTGAAAGGCTGAAAGGACATAAAAGCGGACGTCAAGCTGTCAAAATCAAATGTGCGTATATGTACGAGTCAGACATACTAAACTAGAACTGTACGCTAAAGGCTAACAAATACCCCCCTCCTATATAAACTAGAACTGTAAGCAAAAGGCTAACTAATACCCCCGCTCCTATATAAACCAGAGCTGTACACTAAAGGCTTACTTATGCAAATCAATATAGTCTCCCACCAGTAATGAGTTATGGTAATCACTATTTTATTAAAAACAAAAAAATAAAATGAAATCCCAAATTAAAATGCCAGTGCACAACAAGATAAGATACTGATCATTCATGCAAAGTTTCAATCAAACCCACCCGTTCGTTATGGAGGAGTTGCGCGGACAAGTATTTCGCAAAAAGGGGCATAACTCTATCACAAAAAGTCGAATTCCAAATTAGAATGCCAGTGCACAACTTCATAAGATACTGACCATCCATGCAAAGTTTCAATGAAATCCACTTGTTCGTTATGGAGGAGTTGCGCGGACAAGTATTTCGCAAAAAGGGGCATAACTCCATCACAAAAAGTCGAATTCCAAATTAAAATGCCAGTGCACAACTTCATAAGATACTGACCATTCATGCAAAGTTTCAATGAAATCCACCAGTTAATTGAGTTTTCGGACAAGTTACTGCGGACAACAGACATCCAGACAGGGTGATTCCAGTATACCCCCCCCCCCCCCCTAACCTCGTTGTGGGGGTATAATTATGTGTTGTACTTCTGACAAAAAATGGTTCCACTGTACATACAAACTAAAGTGTCCAGACTAACAAGGTTCCACTGTACACACACATACCAAAGTGTCCAGACTAACAAGGTTCTACTGTACACACAAACCAAAGTGTCCAGACTAATAAGGTTCCACTGTACACGCACACCAACATGTCCAGACTAACAAGGTTCCACTGTACACACACACCAACATGTCCAGACTAACAAGGTTCCACTGTACATACAAACTATAGTGTCCAGACTAACAAGGTTCCACTGTACACACACCAACATGTCCAGACTAACATGGTTCCACTGTACACACACACCAACATGTCCAGACTAACAAGGTTCCACTGTACACACACACCAACATGTCCAGACTAACAAGGTTCCACTGTAAACACACACCAACATGTCCAGACAAACAAGGTTCCACTGAACACACACACCAACATGTCCAGACTAACATGGTCCTACTATACACACACACCAACATGTCCAGACTAACATGGTCCTAGTGTACACACACCCCAACATGTCCAGACTAACATGGTCCTACTGTACACACACACCAACATGTCCAGACTAACATGGTCCTACTGTATTCACACACCAGCATGTCCAGACTAACATGGTCCTACTGTACACACAAACACATGTCCAGACTAACATGGTCCTAGTGTACACACACACACACATGTCCAGACTAACATGGTTTGTACACACACACACATGTCCAGACAAACAAGGTTCCACTGTACACACACACCAACATGTCCAGACTAACATGGTCCTAGTGTACACACACACCAACATGTCCAGACAAATAAGGTTCCACTGTACACACACACCAACATGTCCAGACTAATAAGGTCCTAGTGTATACACACACCAACATGTCCAGACTAACAAGGTCCTAGTGTATACACAGACCAACATGTCCAGACTAACATGGTCCTACTGTATACACACACCAACATGTCCAGACAAACAAGGTTCCACTGTACACACACACCAACATGTCCAGACTAATAAGGTCCTAGTGTATACACACACCAACATGTCCAGACTAACAAGGTTCTAGTGTATAGACACACCAACATGTCCAGACTAACAAGGTCCTAGTGTATACACACACTAACATGTCCAGACTAACAAGGTCCTAGTGTACACACACACCAACATGTCAAGACAAACAAGGTTCCACTGTACACACACACCAACATGTCCAGACTAACATGGTCCTAGTGCACACACCCCAACATGTCAAGACAAACAAGGTTCCACTGTACACACACACCAACATGTTCAGACTAACATGGTCCTACTGTATACACACACCAACATGTCCAGACAAACAAGGTTCCACTGTACACACACACACACATGTCCAGACTAACATGGTCCTACTGTACAGACACACCAACATGTCAAGACAAACAAGGTTCCACTGTACACACACACACACATGTCCAGACAAAAAAAGGTTCTACTGTACCATCACACCAACATGTCCAGACTAACAAGGTCCTAGTGTATACACACACCAACATGTCCAGACAAACAAGGTCCCACTGTACACACACACCAACATGTACAGAATAACAAGCTTCTAATGAACACACCCCAACATATCAAGACAAACAAGGTTCCACTGTCCACACACACACACATGTCCAGACTAACATGGTCCTAGTGAACACACACACCAACATGTCCAGACTAACATGCTCCTACTGTACACCCACCCCAACATGTCCAGACTAACAAGGGCCTAGTGTACACACACACCAACATGTCCAGACTAACATGGTCCTACTGTACACACACACCAACATGTCTTGACTAACATGGTCCTAGTGTACACACACACCAACATGTCCAGACAAACAATGTTCCACTGTACACACACACCAACATGTCCAGACTAACATGGTCCTCCTGTACTCACACACACACACATGTCCAGACTAACATGGTCCTACTGTACACACACACCAACATGTCTTGACTAACATGGTCCTACTGTACACACACACCAACATGTCAAGACAAACAAGGTTCCACTGTACACACACACCAACATGTCCAGACAAAAAAAGGTTCTACTGTACACACACACCAACATGTCCAGACTAACAAGGTTCTACTATGCTTGAATGTGTGCGTGCTGGTGTATTAACTACACACTCAAAAACCAAAGTGAGTCTAACCTTTGGTTCCCTCGTTTCCTTGGTTCCTTGGTTATATCTTAATATCAACCTGACTAAAATGGTCAGGGTGGTCGGGTGGCGCAGTGGATAGCTCACTTGCTTTACACCAAGGCAACTGGGCCCGGGGTTTGATTCCCCGATCGGACGTGAAAAGGTTTGGGGTCAACTGCCCGACCACGTGGGTTTTCTCCAGGTACTCCAGTTTCCTCCCACATTAATTAAGACCCACTTCGCACTAACATCCTGCCCAAAAAGATTGATTAATATGAGTTGAAATAACTTGTTTCATAATTGTTGTAAAATAAATAAAGTTTATAAAACAGTTTCAGTTTATAGACAATTACTTGTGTCCTTTTGAAACTTGTCCACAAAACTAAGATATTATTAGGATGATAAAGGTAAGATGTTACTGATGCAAAAAATACATGTTTCCAAGCATAAAATACTGAAGCCTTCACAAGTTTATCTAAAATAGTAATTTGCCTTTAGGATGTTAAACAACCCAGAGTCCTCCACGCTAAATGTTATTACATGATTCATTTTACTTTAACATGAGCATGTACGCCAAGTAATTGTTGTGTTTAAATTTCAGACAGATTTCAATGCTGAAAATAACATTTAAGCAAAAAATCAATACACACAAAATGATAAGCCTGCTTAATCCGGCGATTAAGTTTGCCCAGGGGGGATATTGAATCCACTATCATTGATATACTGCGACGTTAACATTGGGGCTAGAAACAATGGTTAAGTGTGTGTAGTTTGGTGGGGCTTGAAACAAGGCTTTGTTAAGTGTGTGTAGTTTAATAGGGCTGGAACCAAGGCTTGGTTAGTGTGTGTAGTTTAATAGGGCTGGAACCAAGGCTTGGTTAGTGTGTGTAGTTTAATAGGGCTGGAAACACGGCTTGGTCAGTGTGTGTAGTTTTGGTAGGGTTGGAAACAAGGCTTGGGTAAGTGTGGGTAGTTTAATAGGGCTGGAAACAAGGCTTTGTTAAGTGTGTGTAGTTTAATAGGGCTGGAAACAAGGCTTGGTTAGTGTGTGTAGTTTGGTAGGGCTGAAAACAAGGCTTGGTTAAGTGTGTGTAGTTTAATAGGGCTGGAAACAAGGCTTGGTCAGTGTGTGTAGTTTTGGTAGGGTTGGAAACAAGGCTTGGTTAAGTGTGTGTAGTTTGGTGGGGCTGGAAATAAGGCTTTGTCATTGTTTATGAAAACAATTCCACAATTAACCTATTTGCCGATGATACCTACCTTTACATAGAAGTAGACAATCCCGTTACGGCACATTCTACATTAGAATAAGATATTAATAAAATTCATGTGTGGTCCCGACAGTGGCTTGTAGACTTCAATCCCCAAAAACTGAAACTATGATAATAAGCAGGAAACGAAATCCCATTTACCAGCCCCCTCTATATATGAACAACTTTCCAATAAATAATGATCCTCTCACAAGCACCTTGGTGTGTACTACTCTAGAGATGGTCGCTGGCTAGATCAAGTTAATTATATCATTGTCAAAGCCTCCTTTAAAATCAATATAATGAAATCTTTGAAATTCCAATTAGATAGAAAAACTTTGCAAACAATATATTTCTCTTTTATAAGACCACTTCTCGAATATGGTGATATAGTATGGGGAAATATTCCAAAAGAACTGGAAAAAAACCTTGAAAACCACAATGTTGAAGCTGCTCGGATAGTAACTGGCGCGACAAAACTAACAAGAGGCCCAGAGGGCCTGTATCGCTCACCTGGATACCTAAGCAATCATGGCAAACTATTCTCAAAATGAGATCAAGGGAATAGGCCAGACCCCAAGGCCAATCCTTGTAGCATAGCTATATTACATTTTTCATGCCCAGCAATTTTATGTATGGTTATGGGGTGGGGATCTCAACTGTTTCCAAGCTTTGACTCAGAAACTAGGTCCCTAGAGTTGTGGCCAGACCCCAGGATCGATTCTAATATCGTGACTGCATTTGTCTCTTTTTGCCAAGCATTTGTATATATAGTTTTGGGGTGGGGATCTCAACCGTTTCAAAGTTATGACCCAGGGGCCAAGTCTGCAAGGGTGGGGCAGACCCTGGGACAAATTCTAATGTCATGACTGCATTCGTCTCTTTATGCCCAACAATTGTATATATAGTTTTGGGGTGGGGATATTAACCATTTCAAAGTTATGACCCAGGGGTTAAGTCTCCAAGGGTGGGGCAGTCCCCAAGGCCAACCTGGAAGCATATGTGCAATCATCTCTTTATACTCAGCAATTGTATATATACGTTTAAAGGGTGGGGCTCTCAACTGTTTCCATGCTGTGACTAAGAAACTAGGTCCCAAGGGGTTTGGTAACACCCCAGGGTCTATTCTGATATCATGATTGCATTCGTCTCTTTATGCCCAGCATTTGTATATATAGTTTTGGGGTGGGGATCTCAACCGTTTTAAAGTTATGGCCCAGGGACTATGTCTCCAAGGGTGGGGCCAGACCCTAGGGACATCCTGGAAGCAAATGTGCATTCTTCTCTTTATACTCAGCAATTGTATATATGGTTATATGGTGGGGATCTCAACCATTTCCAAGTAAT
>NW_018406436.1:1110904-1120625 GCF_002113885.1 Mizuhopecten yessoensis
CTAGGGATGCTTCCAGTCAAATATGGTTGATATCCACTTCTTAGTTCCAGAGAAGAAGTCGCTTAAAGCAGTATAGCCAAATACCCTTTTTGGCCCTGCCCCTCAGCCCCCTGGGGGGTCAGCCACACCATTTGTACAATTTTAAATCCCTGCCTCCAAGGAATGCTTTTGATCAAATATGATTGATATCCAGTGTACAGTTCTACAGAAGAAGTCGTTTGTAGCAATATAGCCAAATTTCCCCCTTTTGGCCCCCGCCCCTAAGCCCCCTGGGGAGTCAGCCCCACCATTTGTACAATTTTTAATCACCACCACCTAGGGATGCTTCCAGTCAAATATGGTTGATATCCACTTATTAGTTTCAGAGAAGAAGTCGCTTAAAGCAATATGGGAAAATTGACCCCTTTTGGCCCCGCCCCTCAGCCCCCTGGGGGGTCAGCCCCACCATTTGTATAATTTTGAATCACCACCACCTAGGGATGCTTCCAGTCAAATTTAGTTTAATTCCAACCAGTGGTTAAGAAGAAGAAGATGTTTAAAGAAATCGTTGACGTACGTACGTACGTACGGACGGACGACAGACGGACGACGGACGCCACGGTATGGCATAAGCTCACCTTGGTCCTTCGGACCAGGTGAGCTAACAAGTATTAACAAATTGTTCAATGAAGCAAGATGGACGAGATTATTTGATCGTAGACAAAATCGAAAAATTCTTCAATTTCATAAAATGTTTTACCAATGTACGCCTCAATATTTGTATAATCTAAGCTTGTTCCTCACACAGTTTCGGAGGGACATAGATATGATACAAGGAACTCGGACCATACATGTGTCACTCCAATATTGTGCAAAACTGCTTTTTATAAACAATCTTTTTTACCATCTACTATAGATCAATGGAATAAACTACCATCTGATGTTAGATCAAATCCGTCTGTTTCTGCTATAAAATCATACCTTTATAAACCGTTAAGTAGAAAAGTACCAATCCACTACAATTTTGGAACCCGTAAGGGTCAAATATACCATGCTCGTCTACGAATGGAATGCAGTTCCTTAAATAGTCATTTATTTAGTAAAAATATTGTTCAATCTCCGCTATGTGTATGCGGTCAAGTTGAAAACACTGCTCACTTTCTTTTAGAATGTACCAGATATGATGACATAAGAAGACAGTGTTTATATTCTTTGCCTAATAACATTACCACAGATATTCATTCTACTGTTTGGGAACGAGACATTGCCATTACAAGAAAATAGGGTTATCTTCCTAGCTGTCCAAGATTATATATTAAAAACAAACAGGTTTTCCTATTGATTTAATATTTCATAAACATGTATGTGCTTAAAACCGAATTGTACGTATGTAAGAACAAGTAAAACCCATTTACAACCAAAACCCTTCACCATTAACTATCTCCTTTCCTTTCTCCTTGTTTAAACTATTGTCACTAATGATAATAATAATAAACTTTATTTATTGAGGATACAAAACCTGTTTAGCAAAGCTAATCTTCCACAGGGTCCTCTGTTAGTAAAATTGGTTAGTCAAAAGACAAAGTAGTATCACAGCAAATAAATGTACATAAAATAATTGTTGGTCTACTAAAACAGCAATTCATATCACAGTTATTTCATAATTTAAACGGTCGTTCAATACAATTACAATAAAATTATCACAGAAGCACGAAATATATTCCGTGCTTAACCCATTATGGTTTTCATTAAAAGACAAATTGTCTAATTTACATATATGCTAATGTAGCAAAAGCTAAAAATTGACAGAATATACGCTAATATAGCGAAAATAAAACAAATCACAGCTGTATCTAAAAAGTATAATAGTACAAATAAAAGACAATTGAACCGCATTCTTAATGTTACCAATCATATTTTGTTTGAATTTTGTCAAGGAGGAAGAGAGTCGTACTTCAACCGGTAAATTATTCCAAATCTGGCTCCCTTGTACCAAAAAGTGTTTGGAATAAAATGTGGTACGGTGTTTGGGTACCTTGACAGAGTTTTGGGATGCTGATCTAGTATATCTGTTGTTAGACAAATTAAATTGATTAGAAAGGTATCCTGGAACTAGATTATTTATACATTTTTACACCATAACACCTCTTTTGAATATCAAATATTCGCCAATTGGTAACCACCCTAATGAAGAAAACATTTCTATTGACAGTGTATCAAATGGACCATCCAACAGTAATCTTGCAGCTTGTTTCTGCGCTTTTGACAGTTTTTGTAGAAGATTTAAAGAGCATCCGCTCTATATTTTGCTACTGTACAAGAAGTGGGGAAAAATACATGCATGAAAAAATTTAAGTCTAGTTGAAAGTGGTAAATATTGACGGATGCGTCGAAGTAAACCCAAACCACTGTTAATCTTTAAAACAACAGATGCTATGTGATCTAACCAAGATAAACTGTTGTCAATTTTTACACCAAGAAGTTTTTCACTCTTTACTTGTTCAATACATTCCTGATCTAATATTAGGCTTAGAGCATCATCTATTCTGTTAAGTTTCTGTTTTGTGGCAATAACCATACATTTCGTTTTATTCTTATTTAGAATCATTTTATTCTCATTACCCCAGTCTTGGACTTTACTCAGATCAGCTTGTAACTCATCCTGTACAATAGAAATAGAACTTCCAGATGCACTCAGAGACGAGTCATCAGCATACATATCTGTACCTGATTTTAGCCCAAGAGGTAAATCATTGATAAAAATAAGAAACATCAGGGGACCTATTATGGAACCCTGTGGAACACCATGAGTAATTTGATTACTTTTAGAAATATGATTAGATACTGTCACTTTTTGAAACCGGTGAGAGAGATAAGATTGAAACCAGCTCAAAGATAATTTGTAACTTTTGAATTAAAACCTCATGATCTACCATGTCAAAGGCTTTTTTTAAATCTATAAAAATAACACCATTGACATTTCCTTTGCCCACTTATTAACAATACTGAGTAAGGCAGTCTTGCAAGAATGATGCTTACGGAACCCTGACTGTGAGGAAACAAGAAGATTATGTTCATTAATATACTTATAAAAACTATTATGAATATGTCTTTCTAAAATTTTTGATAAAACTGGTAAAATAGACACTGGTCTGTAATTAGAAATGTCAGTCATTGCTCCACCTTTATAAAGTGGAATAACTTTTGAAATTTTCCACTGACTTGGAAATTTACCTGTGGTGACACTCAAATTTAATATATATGTCAGTGAAGATGAAATTTGAGAGCTTGCTGCCTTCAACAATTTACAACTGATATCATCAAGACCAGTGGCCTTGTGTACATCTAATGACTTAAGAAAATCTAAGGTAAAATTCTCTGTAACTCTGGGAGTTGAATAAGTACAATTTTCTGGTATATTAGACCGTACAAAATTCCTTAATGTCTCAAATGAGGAAGATACATCACTTAAAGTTGAACTTAATTTACTAGCAATTGAAGAAAAATAGGTGTTAAAATTTTCAGCAATTTCAAGCTTGTCATATACTGATTTATCATCAACTTGAATCATACTAGAATCATACTAGGTCACTGATTGTATTATTGTATGTACTTTTCATTGGAGACAATATGCTGTCCATCCTGAATATATTTTGCAGATTATGATAAGGTGATAGATTTACATAAGTGTTTAAGACACTTAATTGTTTATATCCTATTTTGTGTTTTGTTACAAAATGTTATATATATATACATATATTGCATATATATGTATATAATTGAAATACTTAAATAAAAGAAAGTTTTAACTAACTAAACAAGGCTTAGTTAGTGTGTGCATTTGGTGGGGCTGGAAACAATTAAGGCTTGGTGAAGTGTGTGTAGTTTGGTAGGGCTGGAAACAAGGCTTGGTTAAGTGTGTCTAGTTTGGTGGGGCTGAAAACAAGGCTTGGTTAGTGTGTGTAGTTTGTTAGGGCTAGAAACAAGGCTTGGTTAGTGTGTGTAGTTTGGTGGGGCTGAAAACAAGGCTTGGTTAAGTGTGTGTAGTTTGGTGGGGCTAAAACAATGCTTGGTTAGTGTGTGTAGTTTGGTGGGGCTGAAAACAAGGCTTGGTTAAGTGTGTGTAGTTTGGTGGGGCTGAAAACAAGGCTTGGTTATAATTAGTGTGTGTAGTTTGGTAGGGCTAGAAACAAGGCTTGGTTAAGGTGGCTCCACACTTTCGCAATTAACTAGCAAAATTCGTTGAAACTTTCATATAATGGTTATGCAACTATGTAGAGTTGATTTTATAAAAATCTAAACATTCCGATAGTTTGGGGACTTTTTTGGAAAAAATACCAAAAAAAATGAATTTTCGTCAATTTTAATATTTTCCGTTTTTTTGTGTGTGTGGCATTGTTCGGAACAATAACAACAATAATAAGATGAAAAGAAGCATTTCTTATTAACCCTAAAAATATTTTATTTATAGCAAAATATGTAACACATGTTACACAAAGTGTTTTTTATTGAATTTGTTCGGATAAAAGTGATTATCTACAAGCTAAAAGTAAACAGGACACAAAGATCTATACTAATAGAACGGGAAATTGAACAAAATATACACAATGGCTTCATAATTAATACATTTTACATTTTACAATCACTTTGATCCGGGTGAGAGTTATCTTCCTTGAAAAAAATCGGAACTTTTTGCAGAGGGATGACATTTACACAATGACAGTTCTCAACAAAAATGATGGAAATAAATCAAAAATATGATATCAAAATTATCAATTTATTGTTCTTTAATGGAACCAAATTACCCTCAGTCATGTACACTTTGGACAGTCCGCTAACTCACGGTATATTTATAATTAAATGTCAGGTACATATGTGACCAGAGGCCATCGCATGGTATGCCGATCTCACGTGCACTCACACATGCATTTCATAAGTATCTTGCTATTTTACAAAACATTATTTTCACATAGTAAGTAGACTACATTCGTAAACACGATTTAATCGACAGAGCTAAACTCCCTCAACAGCGAAAATCGTAATGATCTCGAGTTTATTAACTCGTGTAAGCACATGATATGCCCATGTGAGGTTGGTACGTCCGCATTCCATGTGTTTCCTATATAACCTTCTTGAGGTTGTCTGGTCTCATGTCACTGTCTTCCCGTGAATCTGTTTATGTCTATGAATTGGAAAGCTTTATTCCTGAAGTATGTGTGATTATACATTTCCCGGTAAAATCTCGATATCGGGTGTTGACATATCATCTGCACACACGTGTATTATTGTTTACCAGGGGCCTGTCGTTTATGCGGAACAACCGGTTTAACCGTTTATAAATGTAACAATTTCGGGTATAAATCCTGGCGGACCTGCAAATGTGTATGTAGGCCTTGCAAGGCTTTCTCAAGGCTCGCCTGAAAGCAGCATCAGATTACTAGGTCCGACCTTATTTAATAAACGAACAAATAACAGTGGTCCGATCGGTTTGACCGTTTAAACGAAAACGGCCCAGGTGTTCCCGATACGCAATACGGAAATGACGACACGGTGTACATGCACATTTCGATCAAGATAATTGAGTCCGAGCTGTACTTTTTCCGGAAGTACGTCACGAAAATGGACGCTGATGACGATGTGTGGAGCCACCTTAAGTGTGTGTAGTTTGGTGGGGCTGAAAACAAGGCTTGGTTAGTGTGTGTAGTTTGGTGGGGCTGAAAACAAGGCTTGGTTAGTGTGTGTAGTTTGGTAGGGCTAGAAACAAGGCTTGGTTATAGTGTGTGTAGGGCTGGAAACATGGCTTGGTTAATTATATATAAGTGTATATAGTTTGGTGGGGCTGGAAACAAGGCTTGGTTAAGTGTGTGCTGGAAACAAGGCTTAGTTATAGTGTGTAGATGGCTAGAAACAAGGCTTGGTTAAGTGTGTGCTGGAAACAAGGCTTGGTTATATAATTAGTGTGTGTGGGTCTAGGGGTCTACAAGGCTTGGTTAAGTGTGTGCTGGAAACAAGGCTTGGTTATATAATTAGTGTGTGTAGGCCTAGGGCTCTACAAGGCTTGGTTAAGTGTGTCTAGTTTGTAATGATTTCCCTACTTAACCAGCTGCAAATCTGGACACAATCTCCTCGATTGAGTCAGCACATATAAAATGTATATAGCTCTTTTTTTTTCTTTTTCCCCCAGTGCTTAAGCTGTATAGATTTCAACCGTGTTTTTAATCTTAAAACAGAATCATGTGTATCTGGTATTGATGAAACACCAAAACTACAGGAAAGACAACTTTGCCTGACAAAATTATTCACTATAGTGCTCAATCAAGGACGATCAATACAAAGACTAGGAAACCTCCATCACTAGAGAATCTAGATGTCGTTGCCCCATATTTCCTATCCTATCAATTAACCAATCTATTTTATACCTAATATTGAAAACACACACCTTTTGACATCCACCTTTTTAATCAAAGTATATTAGTGTTCCACTTAGGATTATATATGTGTCTTACTCCCTAAAATTGTGATTTTGTGTATAGTTAAGCATTAGCAAACTTTATTGACAGGAAAATCACCATCGTTGCCAACAACTTGAAAGAAAACTGCAGCAATTAGGAAAATGTCAATCCAACGGTTTCCTACGTTAGTTCTGAAAGTCAGCAATGTATAATTTCGTTGTCTTCAAGTATTGAATATTTCAAAACCTTAGTAATAGAATGTTTATACACTTTTACCAGAACACAGCAAAAGTACCACAAAATGCTCAACAAAGACAAACATAAAAGTCATGTTATTTGGGTGTGACGTTTAGAATGAATCAGTGTTGGCTCCGACCTTGGACACTAACAGTGTTAGCAAAACGTGGAATACAAAGTTGTGATCAATAACAAAACAGAATATCGTCACTGTACAGACAAAAAGATACAGACACTATCACAAAGACAAAAAGAAACAAGTGTCTTTTCCATTTGTTGTCAGGTTTCTGGGAACAGAAGCCAATATTTCCCAACTGTTGTTATCATCATCTAGGAACAAACACAGAGGATGCCAGTGTAGCTGCTAGACAATCAAATTTCTGTTTGATGAATGGTGAAAGATTTCTTATCAGTGCTTCCCTAGTCATAGCCATAGTATTGCTAGCTTTATATCATGGCATAGTCCAATCCAACGTCTGGTTAGCTTTATATCATGTCCATTAGTCCTATCCAATGCCTGGTTAGCTTTATACCATGGCCTAGTCCTATCCAACACCTGGTTAGCTTTATATCATACCCTATAGTCCTATCCAACACCTGGTTAGCTTTATATCATACCCTATAGTCCTATCATACACCTGGTTAGTTTTAAATCATACCCTTTAGTCCTATCCAACACCTGGTTAGTTTTATATCATACCCTATAGTCCTATCCAACACCTGGTTAGCTTTATATCATACCCTATAGTCCTATCTAACACCTGGTTAGCTTTATATCATACCCTATAGTCCTATCCAACACCTGGTTAGCTTTATATCATACCCTATAGTCCTATCCAACACCTGGTTAGCTTTATATCATACCCTATAGTCCTATCCAACGCCTGGTTAGCTTTATATCATACCCTATAGTCCTATCCAACACCTGGTTAGCTTTATATCATACCCTATAGACCTATCCAACACCTGGTTAGTTTTTATCATTATCTTGTCCTATGCAATGCCTGGTTAGCTTTATATCATGGCCTAGTCCTATCCAACACCTGGTTAGCTTTATATCATGACGTAGTCCTATCCAACACCTTGTTAGCTTTATATCATACCCTCTAGTCCTATCCAACGCCTGGTTAGCTTTATATCATACCCTATAGTCCTATCCAACACCTGGTTAGCTTTATATCATACCCTATAGTCCTATCCAACACCTGGTTAGCTTTATATCATACCCTATAGTCCTATCCAACACCTGGTTAGCTTTATATCATACCCTATAGTCCTATCCAACACCTGGTTAGCTTTATATCATACCCTATAGTCCTATCCAACACCTGGTTAGCTTTATATCATACCCTATAGTCCTATCCAACACCTGGTTAGCTTTATATCATACCCTATAGTCCTATCCAACACCTGGTTAGCTTTATATCATACCCTATAGTCCTATCCAACACCTGGTTAGCTTTATATCATACCCTATAGTCCTATCCAACACCTGGTTAGCTTTATATCATACCCTATAGTCCTATCCAACACCTGGTTAGCTTTATATCATACCCTATAGTCCTATCCAACACCTGGTTAGCTTTATATCATACCCTATAGTCCTATCCAACACCTGGTTAGCTTTATATCATACCCTATAGACCTATCAAACACCTGGTTAGCTTTATATCATGGCCTAGTCCTATCCAACGCCTGGTTAGCTTTATATCATACCCTATAGTCCTATCCAACGCCTGGTTAGCTTTATATCATACCCTATAGTCCTATCCAACACCTGGTTAGCTTTATATCATACCCTATAGTCCTATCCAACGCCTGGTTAGCTTTATATCATACCCTATAGTCCTATCCAACACCTGGTTAGCTTTATATCATACCCTATAGACCTATCCAACACCTGGTTAGTTTTTATCATTATCTTGTCCTATGCAATGCCTGGTTAGCTTTATATCATGGCCTAGTCCTATCCAACACCTGGTTAGCTTTATATCATGACGTAGTCCTATCCAACACCTGGTTAGCTTTATATCATACCCTATAGTCCTATCCAACGCCTGGTTAGCTTTATATCATACCCTATAGTCCTATCCAACACCTGGTTAGCTTTATATCATACCCTATAGTCCTATCCAACGCCTGGTTAGCTTTATATCATACCCTATAGTCCTATCCAACACCTGGTTAGCTTTATATCATACCCTATAGTCCTATCCAACACCTGGTTAGTTTTTATCATTATCTTGTCCTATGCAATGCCTGGTTAGCTTTATATCATACCCTATAGTCCTATCCAACACCTGGTTAGTTTTATACCATGGCCTTGTCCTATCCAACGCCTGGTTAGTTTTATATCATGACCTTGTCCTATCCAACACCTGGTTAGCTTTATATAATACCCTATAGTCATATCCAAAACCTGGTTAGTTTTATACCATGGCCTATAGTCCTATCCAACACCTGGTTAGTTTTATATCATACCCTATAGTCCTATCCAACACCTGGTTAGCTTTATATCATACCCTATAGTCCTATCCAACACCTGGTTAGCTTTATACCATGGCCTAGTCCTATCCACCACCTGGTTAGTTTTATATCATGACCTTGTCCTATCCAACACCTGGTTAGTTTTATATCATGATCTTGTCCTATCCAACGCCTGGTTAGCTTTATATCATACCCTATAGTCCTATCCAACGCCTGGTTAGTTTTACATCATACCCTTTAGTCATATCCAAAACCTGGTTAGTTTTATACCATGGCCAATAGTCCTATCCAACACCTGGTTAGTTTTATATCATGCCCTATAGTCCTATCCAATGCCTGGTTAGTTTTATATCATGCCCTATAGTCCTATCCATCGCCTGGTTAGCTTTATATCATGGCCTTGTCCTATCCAACACCTGATTAGCTTTATATCTGGTATATTACTATTGACACCCAAACCTACACCACTCTCTGTATTATATTACTATTGACACCCAAACCTACACCACTCTCTGTATTATATTACTATTGACACCCAAACCTACACCACTCTCTGTATTATATTA